>NC_092461.1:13372500-13435000 GCF_047495875.1 Pithys albifrons albifrons | reverse complement strand
CTGGCCTGGATTTGATTTGACTGAGCTAGAAAGTGTTGAAGAATACCCTGATATGTTATCAAAAATACAGAAAATGAGCTTTTTAGTATGATAAATTTTCTAAGCTTTCCCCAGCTCACTTAAAAGTTATTAACAATCTCTAAATGCAGACCTCTGATCTAGGACTCTTATTTATGGAAAATAAAATTCAGGACTGACTGTTAATTTTTCAGCCCTTTCTCTATTTCACATGGGAAGGTACCTGACTTGGTGGCTGATACAACTATCCCTGAGGAGAAGACCTCTGCCACAGTTAGAGCATGTCTTGTTGATGGAGTGGGCTTGCATGTACCATTTCCATTTATATGTGCTTGCATGCACAGTTTCCCTAAGGTAACAATTCCTATTATTTTTTGGAATCATAAAACTTCTTCATGTAAGTAAGTTTATTTATTTCAATCTATAAATGGAGCTAAGATTGCCGGCCAAAACTCCAATTGTTCTTTCAACTATATAACCATCACAAAACTAAAATAATAATAAAGTAAATTAAATTGTTTCAAGATTTATTTTCATCACATATAATTTCTATAAATCCACATTTATGACTCTAAATTTAATCTGACAGATCCTTTGTAGATTAAATAAGGCTCAAGAGTTGCATAAAACTACTCCATTCATTTGTCAGCTTTCATTCCCTGAAGTTACACTGAGTCTTACCACCCTATCTTCTTGAAAGTTTACTTTATTACCCTGCTTTCTACATCCTCATCCAACATTTTTCATTTGACTTTTCTTTCTATTCTGTCTTCAGGCTTCAAACTTCCCATGGTCTTTTCAAACTCAATTCTGTCATTCTTTTAATGTATGCCTTTAATCTGAGCTCTGAAAATACAGGGGAGCTCAGGATAGGAAGAGTTGAGAGAGTTCAGACCATTTATTTGGTGGCAAGAACATGACAAGAAGGAACCAGCTGGGTCTATGAGGGATTTTTCCTTTTCAGCCTCAAGATAACCACAAATGGATGGTCATCTCAGGGTGTCAGACATACAGCTCTACACCAATCTGGCTTTGAGCAAGTTGGATACCATGGATACTTTTCATATAATGTATACAAGTAAGGTGTAGTTTTGGACCATTTCAGTTCAGGAATATTGTATTTGTACAATGACTACACAGAGGTGGTTGCCTGGAAGAAATGATAGAGGAAGTACATATTTTAAAGGAAGTTATTGTTCTAGGTTTCTCAGATGTCTTTTTCTCCAAAGACCATATTTTCATGATTCATGAAAATGTATTTTACTGAATAAGTGTGTTATCTCATGGAAATAGTAATGTGTGATACCTAATAACTTTAGGAAGCTTTTTCTACCTTGTCCTTCTTTTATATGTACAGTGACATAGAAACTTTAATATGTATGATACCACAAGGTTAATACCAAAATAATTTTATCCAATGAATGCTGCGATCTTTCAGTTATTAGTGTCATGTATTGTTCTACTGCTAGGACCATCCAATTCAATAAATCTAATTTGTCTAATCTAAACTGTTCAGCCCTGTAATTCTGATCAATTGTTATCTTGTGGCAAGACTGTGAACATTCATTTTCTTTAACATTGTCTTACATATGCACATAACTGAGTGAGCATTAGGGCTGTTCACTGTTCTTACATATGCTGATGTAGGAAGGTTATGACCCCTGAATTCTTGCTATTGCCATCTTAGCTCTCTGCAGACAATTTAAGTTTAGCATTTCCTGATTTTGTTGGTATAAAAGTAGGGGGTTTTCCTTTCAAATTAAACCGTTTCTGATTGAATTATTTTTCCTGACAAATATTAGACAAGTGCTCTCTTACAACAAACTTTATTCAAATGGAAGATTTTTCAAGAACTGTCACATTCTCAGTGTACACCTGACCTGCTAATCTTTGTCTACTGAAAGTGAAATAGTTTAGCTTAAAATACCTTCAAGTCAAAGAAGACTTACTGCTGGAGTCACACCACCACAACTCTGCAGTTTCCCGTGTTGAGGTACCTCCAAACTGGCTAGATACAGTGTTTTTACTGTTTTTTGCTTGCCATACTCATAACCCAAAGTGGAAGTCCCATCATTAGTCACTGGAAGACTATCAATATACTTGTATATATATATCATATATATCTATCTATAGACCGTGTTGAAAGCTTCTCAGACTGAGACTTCTATCTGCCCTAAGGAGGATTTAGTATTTCTGTGGTATCTTATGGGGGACAGTCTGTCCAGGACTTGAAAGGAAAACTGAGCTCTGTTGCACACTCCATGGCTTTGAGTAGCATTACAAAAGGTCTTTCTTACCTGTATCAGATTTAACGATGTTAATTTGCAATTGTTTTGGAATCTGTTTATTAGAAGAAACAAAAGTGGAGAGGTATTGTTAATACTTATGATCACCTCCAACAAAAGATAGCTCTTTTTTGCTTCTTTACTTCCTGCCACACCTTAATAACCTCTACACTACCTGCTGCCTTCACTTTCTCTCACCCTCTCCTTATGCAGACATATGTATTCCCTGGGTGAGTTTTGAGTTTCTGCATACCAACATGAAATCTATAGTGAACCTTCTCTACATAATTTTAACTAAGCTGAAAGCAGGAGTTCTCAGTGGGAGTGCTGACACAACCTTAACTAAAGCAGAGTGGACACATTGCTATAATTTATGTCAGTCTATATTCCAAACAGTTTCTCTATATACTGTGTGCACCACTCAAACAGGAAAAGAAGGTACTGCAGTGAATTATTGTGTAATTAATCATTTGACCATGAGGGACTCATTTACTAATTAAAAACGTAAAAAGAATAAATTGAAATAACCAGTGACTACTAAATCATGTCTTTTCACATGTCAGCAGCATTGTAATATATCATAATATATCAGTCAGAGACATACAGATCCTACATATTCTGTTCCTGTTTACCTCAGCGCTGCTAAAATCATTCATTATACTTCCAATGCAATCCAATTATACTACTCATACAACCACCATAGTGTGGTAAATTGAGATATGAGATACTATTCAGGCTGATATATGTACATAGTAATAGGTAGAAATGTACAACTCTCTGCTTTGCTGACTATGCCTGCTGTCTCTGAGCATATCATAGCAGTACTACTCTTCTATGATCTCTGGGAAATGAAGCTATGGCTTAGAAATCTAGATTTCAATTCTGCCTAGGTATTCTTGCCTCTATAACATGGCAGACAGAAGAGATCTGTGCCTTAGCTAAAGCTGTGTCTGTGATTTGGTATACTATCCCAGACCTGCCTTCACTGGTAGATTAAGGAGTCTTAAGGTGTCTGTGAGACTGGATTGATGGATTTGACATATTGCAGTGCTACAGCACTGATGACCATCACCTATGGGGTGGTGTGTAAGAACTGGTAGGACACCTGAGCCAGAGACATCTTAATCACAAATTACTCTGCATTCCTGAGTATGACTATCAAGGCCGAGATCTGCAGACCTTATGTGTTGTGACTTTTTGAATCCATCATATCCTTTGGCAAGCATTCAATGCAGAGGTTTTAAAGTAGGGTTTGAATTTCTGTGCTGTTTTGTTTTGCAATGGGGTGAAGAGGGAAATAATATAAATTTCCTATTACTGATCTTGACTGAAAAAGTTCTGCCTTGTACTCTGAAGCTGTGTTTACTTAGCATGGGTAAAAGATGGAGATTAAACTATGGCTTCAAAAAGCTTGGTAGAGATGTGAGAAATACAGTTATCATTTGAAAAAAGCCTTACAAATTTGCAACTTTTATCTTCTTGGATTTGGTCTGTATTCAGCAGGAAACTAATCTACATTGCATATTGGTAGAAAGATTTTTTAATATGATTTTATGTAACATTGTCATAGGGAATAGAGCTGGAGTTTTTCTTTTCTTAAAAATAACACTGAATTTCTTTGCTTAGCTCTAGTTCAAATGGCTCAATTACTCCACTGGCATACTGATCCTCTGAAGAAAATGCTTAGTGCTTATAAGTAGTATGGCTTGTGAGTCCTCTATTGATGTTGGAATATAAATGAAAAAGATAATCTGCCAGTTTAACTTTCATGTTCCAAGTTCAGCTTCCAGGCTTTAGTAGGGCCTTTAATTTTCTTAACTAGAGAGAAAAATCCACTTCTGGAAGCTGTTGCATGACAGTAAATGTGTAGCCTTATTATGATGTTTCCATCAAAATAGTTTACTTCAGTATGTCAAGTAGTCTGGGTATTTCATGATTTTAAACATTGCAGGTATTAAAGTTTTCATGCAAAAACTGCTGATTCATATGCAGGCTGTTTTGTTTGGTTTTGGTTTTTTTTTTTGCATTCTAGAATTGTTAAAATTATTTTCTTCTTATACCTTTAATTCATCAGTTTATATAAATCATGAAAGTGGGAGGCATACAAAATATGTTGCTGCAGCAGGAAACTAGGAAACAAGTAGTGGTTTCTCATTGATTAGATAACTGTATTAGATATTATTCTGAAGAGAAAACAAAATGCAGAAAAAGATCAGTTATTTGTTAGCCTTTCAAATTGTGAGGGGAGGAAATGCAGGGAGAGAAGTTTTAACTGTTTCACAACTACGGCACGATAAATAATACTCTTTAAAAGAAGCTACCAATAGGCAAAACAGACTGACCATACATTTGCTATGTTTTTAAGACAAGATTAACATTACTATGGAAAATACTGTGGTGTTTAACTTTTAATTCCCAAGGTTTCATGCTTAGAGCCCATAGTAATGGTTTATGTTAGCAAACATGTTGTTTAATAGCTATCTGCTCTCTCCACTTTTCTTCAAATATTGTGATTAAGATAGAAGCATAATGCACAAGAGCAACTTGTCCCTAGAGCATTATTCAGAATATAAATTAAGTGATATTATAACAGACCCCTCACTTAGCTCAGCATAATGAATATAAAACATCATGTACTAGTGACCAAGGTCATGGTAGGAGAATGAATTACTCTATTAACTTCTCCTTTAAGTAGCATTAGCGATAATAAATGAAGAGATTTAATGGGATTCTGATAATATTATTCATGTAAAAGTAGTATACTTTATCTTGCTAAAACAATTAAGATCTCTTTTGAAGATATTTTACTCTTTGGAGATATGATGCTTAGAAGTGTTTATTGCATGTTGCAGAATGCATCAGCATTAGCCAGTAATGGAGATAATCTGATAAAAATTGAAAAGCTGATTTGTATAGTATGCTAATTCAGGATCATCTCCTTGGCTCTAGGTAGTGTCCAAATGCTCCATAAGATTATGGTAAGCTTTAGTGGTGATATTAGATTAAATTCAGTTCTTTTACTTATAACTTTTTTTTCCCAAAAGAAAATTACATCCATCATTCTTCTCTATAAACCCTCTTTAGTTGCCTGCTAAGTAGTATAGAATATGCTATTTTAAGCCTGGAATATTACTTTTTTTTTTTTTTTTAAATCCAGACATATTTAAGCCTCCTCTGTCAGTTATACAGTATATTATTTCAGGGATAGAAAGTTCTGTTATTATTGAGCCATAAAGAGACTTAGTAATTTACCGTGTGTTCCTTAGTGCACTCACATGTGTTTAGGCCAAATGTAAGAGCAGCTAACAAGAGATTACTCTTCAGTTTGTGAGTGATCCCAGCGCATGGAAACTTAATGTTATATTTGGTTTTCCAGGTTTTGTTTTTCTTTTTATGTTATTTGTTTGTTTATTTTGTTTATTAGTTTTTAATTAGCTTTAGGTTTTTGGCCTTCAACTTCCCAAATATTCTCCATTAGTTATCAGTATTGCTATTTTAAAAATTATTATGTGAGAAGAAAATGAAGACATAAAATTCTGATTTTTTGAGTGAATTCTACTCTTAAAGTATAGAAAAAACAGAAAGAAATTTTGCCACAGCATGCATGTGGACAATGGTAGTATACCAGGAACTTTTTTGCCTGTGCTCCTAATACAAAATGTCCTCAGGATTTTTACAGGAAAATAATTATTTTAAGGAATAACATAATGCAGTGTACCACAAGCTTATTAATCTGCTTGTGGGCACACACTTTTGGACAGTGCAGTAACCAGTAGCAAACTTGATCCTGCTTCCAGAGAAATTCAGAGTATTAAGTCAAGATCATCCTTTCTTGTTTGTGGGAGAAGTATGGAGATTGAATTCTCTGATCTGTTTGCTCCTTTCAACCATATCTCCACCTGTACAATGACAGAATTCTCACTGAACCTCCTGTAAGCTTCTTCTGAAGTCAGGAGAAATACTATAATTTAGTGCTTTTTGGTAAAAGAATTGTATGTGTATGTATGTATGTATGGCCAGACTTTGCGAACGAAGATTTGGGGAGGGCTGTCCCCACATGGGTGTGCCCTTCCAGCCTGTGCAGTGGATTTTTTAGGTGAGGCACAGCATGCGTGGAACTGGCCTCACCATTTAAGTCCTAAGGTCCATTTGCCATGGCCGAGCAAGCTTGAACAGTGACAGTGAAGTCCTCAGGACTGTCTACAGCACCCGGTACTAACCAGGGCTGACTCCGCTTAGCATCTGAGATCTGACAGGATTGGATGGCAGGGAGGCATTTAACTTCCCAGAGGATGGTCCCCACTGAGACTCGAACTCAGGTCCTTGGAATTCGGAGTCCAGAGTGCTCTCCTTTACAGCATAGAACTGCCCTGGTAGAAGAATGAAGAACAAAATATTTACCCACTGTGATTCAGTGTGTAGGCAATCCAAACTTCAAAAACTCTTTAGTGTATTGCATGTGCTTGCTAACTAGCATGTTTGGAAAGATTGTAAGGTGTATGGTCTCCTGAGAGCTCACAACAGTGGTTAAATTCCCTTACCTTCTAAATATACAGAATATACACCTTTTTATCAGGACTTTTTGTGTGTCATTATATTTAAGAACTATTTCAGATTATGTAACAGGCTTGGGAATTTTTCTGTTCTGCATTTTGATGATGTAATCCAAGAACAGGTTCATCCATGTGTTCTGTTGGGAATATCTGCTATCCAGTCAGCTGTTTCCCTACACACAATGTTCCTATACTGGTGAAGGGTAGCAGGATGGCCATTTTAGCTCAGTTAAGTTTTAAGAGATATTTTGCTGCATTTGTTGCATTCCAAATTGCAGAAAAAAATTCTGTCCTCTCAGACTTTTGTCAAAAGCAGAGGACCTTGGGGGTAATGAACCATTGTAATTAAGGCTGTAACATATCTCTTCAAAGTACAAGGTAGAGCAAGGTAAATAAACATCCTTGTGCTATTTTTACCAGCTTCTTAATTATGCTTAATGTGACCAACTTGATCTGGCATCAATTTTGCAAGTGTAAATAGATCTAAAGTTTCAAGGGTAGGACCATGTTACACATCAACTTACAAAATGTGTATATGTGTGACTGAAGAAGATTGAAACATATTTAATATGCCGAGGGACATGTGTCCATAGGATTGGTGGAACAGGAGTTAAAAGTATTAGTTTCTCATATTTTATGATTTATGTTCTTCTTTGCACAAGACCTGAAAGTCCATCTAAGATCATGAAAGGCATGTTGTATTAAATCTTTCTTTGCTATAAAGTATAGTTATTATATCTGAGTTAATTCTAACAAAATCCCTAATACCTATGCATGCCTAGAGCCAAAATAAGTCAGCTCATGGGCTATCGCATTATATTTTATTATTTAAAATCTTTAAGTGATTAGTTTAGCACTTAAAACCTTTGGAAAGTATTAGGTTACTGTTCTTCTCTTTATCCATAAACAAACTGACATGCAGATGGACACTGAGAATACTTGTTCCATGTTTTCTCTCAAGGATTTTCCTAAAAGTTAAGGGCTGTCCCTTTTCCTCAGTTAATAATTTCAGCAGTAGAGTGTAATTGCAACATGTGAAAAATACACCTCCTTTTCTGATTTTGAAGAGAGGGTCATATTTTGCCTTCAGTCTTAGAACAGACTTGAAAAACATGGACTAGGTAAAGGAGATGGGGAAAAAAGCTGCTACTTATGTCTAGATCTGGATTAAGGTAACACAAACTAAATTGAGAAATAACCTGCTGCCAGCAAAGTCAAAAGGATTTTATTAATCAGGGAGCATTGTTTTTATTTTACATACAAAAAACACTTAAGAAATAAATGGCTATGATTTAATTAATTACAAGCTCTGTTACTTTCTGAGCTTTTTTCCATGCTCATGAAAGAAAATCTTGTAATTGAATTGTATGTTACCTTATATAGTTAGTGTATTGTTAGGAAAGTCTACTCTGAAAGATGATTTTCTAGGGATTTCACTGAGGTTCATAGTCCTTTCATTTGCTAGATTTTCTTTCACAGCTTAGTTTCAATTTATGCATCATAATGGATGATGAGTCAGTCATCTGATACAGGTGTATGGGATTAAAGACACATCTCAGAATCCTTATTCACTGTACCACATTAGGAGTCAGGAATCCAGTGTGGGCTGACAGCACATGTGAGGAAAATACAGAGGTACAAAGACTTTTCCTTTAGGAAGTATTAGAAAATTTATAGTCTTTGAAAAGCAACACATTAGTAGTAAACTATTTTCCTCAAACTTAGTTCTTATCATTTATTTATCAACTAATATTATATGTTGTGGAAATAAGTTATGGAAGTAGATGTAGAAGTTGCTGGAATTTTGAAAACCACCTGAACTGAAACTGATATGTTCAAGACGCTTTACAGAAAATAGACACAAAATTAAATGGAGAACAAAGTGGGTCTGGATAACACCAGCCCTTTTAATATAATGGGAAGCAACTGCTTGTTTAGTCTCAGCCTCTGCTGGGAGTCTAATCAGCGATTAAACCCATTTGAGGGCTCTGATTAAGACAGAGACATGAATTAAAACAGTCATTTGGAACTTTCAGTTGTGTAAGGGAACTAACCAAAATAGCTTCAGAATTAGTAGGAGTTAATACTTATCTTCATGTTTTCAAACTGCTACAATGCTTAATTTAATAGTGGAAATGTTTTGGTTTTTTTTTTAAAAAAAAGATCAACTCAGGCAATAGGGGAATGTAATTTTTTTCTGGTCATCTATCTTAATATCCTCTTTGCACCTTCCTCAGATGCAAAGAGGTTACTACTTAATAAATAATAAGGTCTATTTAGTTATGCATCATGAGGGAATAAACAAGGAATTAATTACTTCTATCTTTACTGGGATATACATTTCTATACCCATTTCCTATTTGTATAAAAAGACTATCTCATCTGAACACTTATTACTTGCAAAATGTGTAAAATGACTGTTTTGAAATACTTTTCCTAATCATGAGGGAATGTGGAAATATTTTCTTTTTTTATCCTAGTCTGAAACATATTTTAGTGGGTAAGTAAACTCACAAAATCCTTGTAACTTCTGGCTAGACTTGATCTATAGCTCTCATTGAGTCAAGTCTGAAGAAAAATGGTTCAATACCTCAAAAGTAATTAAGACTTTTATCTGTAAACTGTTATATATGTGCTTAATTTAATGAATGTAAATAATCCAATTGACTCAAGTGGGAATATTCATAAGCATTAAGTTAGGCACAATTTGCAGGATCAGGAAGTAAAATTGTCCATTTTGTGCCAAGTGTTGTATAAATTTTCTGTGGGTTTCCCATGTGTTTTGGCAACATAGAATATGTTTTCTTTATACTAGGAGTATTCTAAGTCCAGGCTATTAAATTTGGCATCTGCCACTTTCTCTGATTATGATGAACTGAAGCATGTGAAATAAGTGTTACGGCACCAAGATTTCTCATTTCCAGACCAGTCTAAATCCTTGCTTTGATATGTGAATATGTGAGAATAGGACAGTGTCAAACCAGCAATGTATGCTGAGACAAGCTTTGGGACCCTCTCAAAACTAAAGAAGTCTTGCTAAGATGGCTTCATTTTCTCTCCAGTTTTCCTGCTTCAATGCACTATCAACTGTGCAAATTTCCTTCCTTTTAATGTAGAAAGAATGTGAAGAGGTACTTAAGTCTGCAATTCCTAGTTCCTATGCATAAATCACCCAAGAATGCTGTGTTTCAAACTCACAACTTTATGTTCATTTCATTTCTTTTTCTGAAAATGGTCTAAAATATAATAGCCTATATGTATTTATATAAAAGAAAAAGATTAAAAAATACTAGCATTCTAGATTATTCAGTGGTAGGAAAGATTCCTTACTCCTTTTCTAAATTGCTATAAACTTACAAATTGAATTAAATAGTTTTGTTTGTTTCATGCATAATTGACAAGGTGACAATTAACTACATGGTACAGTGTCCCTTGCCTCAGGTACATAATACTAAATGTGTGTGCTGAGAAAATAAAAGAAGTGAAATGGTGTGCCAGAATTCAAAAAATAAAACCTAACAAAAAATTTAAATAATTTATCTTCAGATGTTCCATTTGTATTGGTGCTGGTTTAAAGGTAAACAGGCAGGAGAAGTGAACTCAACACAAAAGGGACTATAAGTAAGGGTTACAATTTAATAAAAGTATTACAATGAATGTCTTGGTTTAGCCCAGCCCACTTGCCAAGCCTGAACTCCCTGCCCCCCTCCTTCCCACACTCTTCCCAGCAAAGGGAAAAAAAATGAGAAAAAGAGCCCCTGAGAACTTAAAAGAAATTAAATCAAATCAGAATAAACATATATTTTCTAACGTTTACAGCTACAATTTATCCACACTATGGGGGGGGGGGGGGGGGAGCACAGGAAAAAGGGAAGAGGGAATGGAAAGGAGGAATAAGGAAGGACAAAACAAAACCAAAACAGACAAATACAATCAAAAACTCTAAAGAAGAAAGGAAACTGGCAAAAATACAGTCTCAACAACAACTCCGCAGAGAAAAAACTAGTTCTCTCTCTCTCTGTCTGGGACTCTGGTGAGGGACCAACACCTGGGTTCTTTCTGCTCCCCAAGCCTCACCGGAAGAAGAGAAAAAACCTAACTTCCTATCTCTGTCTTAGTCCATCCTCCCTTGTTATGTGGAAAACACATGTGGAATACTTATGTAATGCCTACTTCCTAGTTACAACTGGTTACTAGGGGGGGCTTAAATCAAAGCTATTACACAATGATGCAAAGAGAAACTAGTTTTGTCCCACAAAACCCAGAAGTATAACCTAACACCTGGAGCACAAAAAGAATGGTGTTTTTTAGCCCCTGTGCTGAGACGCCCCTGTGGTTCCCCAGAGCCCAAAGTAAAACGATAATGATTGCAGTCTGGTTGAGAGTGGTGGTTACAGTCCTGTTGAGGTTCTGGTCCTCCTCTAGATCTGGCGAGTGCTACCAGAAATCTCTAAACCCCAAGGTTATATAACGTCTGGTTCAGGTGGGACCGCCCCAGGGCGGGGAGTTCCACAATGCGCAATCTAACTCTGTGAGTCATGGGGTATTTTTGGAATCGCTGATGGCCTGTTCACAGCCACGCCCCCTCAGGCTGAGTGTGGAGGTGCTAATGACTCCCTGGAGGGGAGTTATCACAGCTCCTACCTCACAGGCTTCCTTAACACCTAGCTTGTAGACTGAGGGGTCAGGTGTGTCCTGGGCAGCTGCTGCAAATGGTCCATTGTTAATGGTTCCTGAGAAATGACATAGACGGTTTACCATATACAGCTTTGGTTGCATTCAAACAGTGATAAACTGGTACTGGCTTCCTGAACTAGGACAGTATCTGGTCCTATCTGTTAGACTAGGCATCTACATCCAGTGCTAGTTAGTTTACTTGATTTTTGCCTCATATTTAGTAAAGGAATCTTTAGTAAATAAATAACAAACCTCTGTAAGGATTAGAAATAATGTCATAGAAATATCTGAAAAAACAACCAGGAAAGTTGCAAAGTCGAATTTGAATAAAAACTGTTTTTTCCCTCCTGTATATTTTAGGTACTTCATTTGAATGACCATACTGGGAATCAAAAGCAGCAGTATATTATCCCTTTCTACACCTAAATTGCAAACCAATGCCTCAATTTCTGTACACAATTGCCACAAACGTAGTCTTGGAGAAAAATTGTTTAAAATGACAGTAAAAATATCTTAAATATCCTCATTAGAGTCTGCATCAAAATTTGTACAAGTAGGGCTAGTAAAGAAACATATATACAACATGTACAATGGGTGACCAAAATATGAAATAGAAGAAATAGAAATGTACTTAAATGGGTTTTTATAAACAATTAAGTTGTAATTAGGTAATCAAAAATAATGCATAAAATGTGTGATCCCAGAAGAATCCACAAGACCCTGACATCTATCATCATTAATTTGAGTGTTGAGATGTGTCAAGGAGAGCCAAGGTCATGAAGCCAAAGCAATGAGGCAACATGCATAGTTACAGAATTAGAGTATGATTGACTGTTATGCTCAACTGTTGCACTCTTGATATTTGTATTAAGAATGGTAAGCACATCACAGTCTACTGTATTGCTGTCTGCTGTCAGAGTCATAATATTCTCTGCATTCTGTCCTTATCCATAATATAATTCTTTCTTACAGGAAACAAAACCAAAAATATTTTCTTTAGGAATGCAAAATCATGCATGTGAAGATTACTTCCTTATCCAATGAAAGTTTTTAATCTTTAAATTTTGGGCTATGCCTATTTGAGCTGATGCTAGTTTTATTTTCTGTTTTAATTTACATGATCAAACTATGTTCCTTGCAGTAGAGATGCTGAGAAAACTAAAACCCTCACCATACTTTTTCGCCAGGAAAGTTACAGACATTAGAATGTTTGACTATGCAATTATATTGTTGGAAGTAAAAAAACACAGTACTTCTCTTTCTTTAAAGAGTAAACATGTTGTGTGTGAAAATTAAATTAATTTTGTAGTTAATACAAACATTTTGCCTCTCCCCTAGAAATTCCTGGGCTGGAAATGTAATTGAAGTTTGTACGGTGCAGATTTTTTTAATGAATCGTCCTTGAGTCCTGACTTGTGGCACTGGCTGTCTGCAGAGTACAGATCTAATAAAAGCTCTTTTTGTGCTGCTACTTCCTGTTGGCACAAGGCAAGTGCAAAGGGAAGGCATGTCTGCTTCTGCCTCTGCCTTGAGCAGAATACAAACACATCCAAGGCTCTGCATGTATAGCTGTACATCTGCAAGAGCCTTTGTCCATGGGAATAAATTCTCTAAACTGTCTTTCAGCCCTCCCTGAGTTAATACAGTGGCAACCTTAATTTCATTCACAATATTTTATCTGGAAACAAATATGGCTTTTTAAGTTTTGTTATCTTGGAAGAACAAATCAATTATTTTTTTAACAAAACTCTTTCATGTTTCAGTTGAATCATTACAATTAGCCAAACCTATAAGTTAGATATAATAATTCTCTGGCCCAACATGCTGATAGAGACAGACAACTATGCAAAAGGATGGATCTATTTCAGGTAGCAAGTGGGTCCTTTCACTGAAAGGCACATTCAAGGGATACTTCAGGCAAAGAATAGAATCATTCTAAACACTGTTATAACCTTTTAATTAATTGCCAGATACCCTCTTTTCTCCTTTCTGAAAAAACTTGATTCCATGGTGATGAGAATAAATGGGAATAAATTCTCCATCCCCTTTTCTAAGCAGAAAATTATCATAATTTAATTTAGATGAATAAAACAGTGGTTGTTCTCCAAGCCTTCAGATGGTCGAACCTGAAGTGCTTGTGTTTCCATAATCACCCACAATTGTCTCAAATTTAAAAGTCTAATTTACTATGGAAGGAAACATAATTTTTCTATTAATATTTTGAAAAATAATAGTTTTCAAAAAATACTTCTGCTGTGCTGATGTTTTTCTGAAATAATCATGTATTAGAAAACAGTACTCAGTGATAGACAGAAATTGTGGAACAGTTTACCTCAGTTGTGTTAAAATGTTTTGATTTTTTTAAATGTTGAATTTAAATATAAAAGTCTGAATGTTACCTTTTGACTTCATTAATCTGAACAATTTCTAAATTTTGAGTTCCTATCACCATTTTAAGTACAATTAAAATTTTCATATTATTTCTCCTTCTAAACAATATACACTAATGGCATATTTAAATAAAGATTATATTGTTCTAATTCTTTTTGAAAATGACACTAAAGTTAAGTTACATATAGAAGCAGAAATGTCCATGGAAAAATAAAATAGTGGTTCTGAGGGTAAGTTGGTCTTTTTTTGCTTTATTCTACAGCTTGCAACCTGGTATTTTAAAATAAAATAAAAAGTCTTCATAATCTTCATCTAATAACATTGTTAAAAACGATCCAGTAGAGAATTCAGATCACTTGCAGCTTTGTCAACAACAGCATCTCTTTTGTTTTTTTTGAAAAATTGTTTTGATACCCTTTATTTTCAGTTAATAACAACAAGATGAGATGACTGACCTCTTCTGACTCTTGATTATTTTTTTTCACTATTCCTTTCTTGAAGGCACAGAGGTTCCATTTGTAGGAAAATAGAAAATAAACTTGTAATTTTATCCATTATTAGCTATTAACTTTCTGGGAATTGCAATAGGAAGTGCTTTATTTTTACTTGCTTGATTTCTGAACTATCAGAAGAGGAATGAAAACTGATAACTCAAAAATGCCTTTATAGGTTATCTTATTTGTTCTCCATATTTTCCTCATGGCTTGTTTATTTTCAAGTGAAACTGATATAATATATTTGTCACTAATCTTGCAAAAGATAAGATAGTATATTGTGGAAAATGGAGAACATAAAAACACTCTTGCCTGAAGTAGGAGAAAAACCAGTTAATTTCAATCCTGATGACAGTTTTTCGGTGAACAATAGTCTCCCAGAATTGACATGAAGAAGTAATGAATGAATGAAAGGAGAACTGAGTCACAGATGCACTTTGCAATCACTTTTGAACATCTACACTCTTCCAGCCAAAATACTATTAATACGTGTGTCAACACAGTGAGTGAATCTCATAGTGTGAATGCAATGGAACAGTTCAGGAAAGAAAATGAAGAATATCCTCTGGGACAGACTTTTCTTTTTCTCTGAGAGACTCTTCATTATTCAGGCATTGTGATACTTTTCCTTTATTTGTGTAAAGATTAAATTGCACATGATTTCTAATGTTTCTGCTACTCCAATTGTCATAGGTCGATGACCTTCATGGAAGTGAGATAATAGATACATCGTCTGTTGTTCAGGCAACTGCTGTTCTTCCACAGCTCAGTACTTTTCTATTGTTACAAATCAAAAGCAATTAAATAAAAATACAAGAGAGAGTTTCTAGAGTATCTTTAGTATTTCATATATGTCCTTATGTGTCTCTCATTTAACATTTATGTGAGATATTATCTAATGTTATTTGACCTAGAAGCATACACTGAGGCTCTTCTACAGGATTGAGACAACAAATTAGTGAGAGATGTCTGTGTGTACTTAGTGATGCAGTTTCTGGGAAGGAGCCCTCTATTGTTTGAAATCTGTAATCCAAGGATTTACAATTTATGTGTTTGTCCTCACTATGACTGCTAAAATCCTGTTTAAATAATTTCTTTTCATATTGCTTCACATCCTAATTGGAGAAGGAAAAGGTACCTATCTGCATTGCAGTTTTATTGTATAAAACCTATGCATTATTTACATTATAAAATTATTTTCATATGGCATAGAGACTATTACCTCACTTAAGAAAAGTAACCATTACTTATTAGAAATTTTTAGTTCGTATTTTCATCTTTTAGCAGTTTGAACAATTTTCATTTTTGGTTAGTATCTTTGAAGTGGTCTAAGTGGTCAAATCAAGATTGTTTGGTGTATTTATATGTATGGAAAGAATGGCCGACCTGACACTGATGTTGTACAGAATTCTATTAAAGGTTGCAAAGGGCAAAGGTCCTATATAAGAAAGTGCCTTCTATAGTTTGTGTACCTCTTTATTCATTTGGTTTTTTCCAATTAGTCATGGATGCAGTTATGGATACACCAACTAACTGGATACAGTTTTAAAAATTTCCATAATCAACTTCTTAGATAATATTCTACAAGTGAATTACTGTTTCTGTAGGGATACAGAAGATAGGTCAAGTTAAAACAGGATTGAAAATGATACCAGGAAATAAATGAATTGATTTCCTAGAATTGGCTGTTAAAAGGATAGATAAGGAAAATAATCACTCACATTTTTGATCCTGTCAAGAGCTTCCTACAGGCATTGTACACTGTCATTTCACTAATACTTCAGAGCCGAACATCCTATCCACAAAACCCCCATTCATTTCAAGTATTTGTAACTTGGTAAGCATGTTGCAACACGAAAAGTCACAACTGGTTTCCATCTAATATTGGCAGTACAGAAACCAGCATACTTCTTTGTGCCAATTACCCATCATTTATATTGTGTTGATCAGAAGACATTGGTGTTACTAAACTGCACTGATTACTATTACCTTTTTACTTAACGTACCTTTGTTTAAATTAGCCTTTAACAACGAAAAAATTATAGCTCTTCAGATACTGAAGACAATAAATCTCAGTTCAGATAACAGTGGAAAAGGAAAGCTGTTATGAGGAACTAAGAAATTTTATGTAGTTTATTCCTTTTTTAGCAACCATGCAATTTCTGTAGCAAATATTAATTCCAAATAAATATTCTCCTGATTCTACCTTCTGTCCATAGGAATACTAGGTGCTGAAAGAATATATCCTTTAGCAACAGATAGGATTACTTGAATATCATCCTGATATATGTGTATTAAAAATATTAACTCAGTATTTTAGTATTCAATGTGGTGTAATATTTTCTTTAGATTTGGCCATCATTTCATATCTCTAAGCCACACTGGCTTTAGAGCAAATCATTTGGAGTTCACATACACATTTTGTTCATTGTAGGTAACCCGCTCAGTACGCTTTACACAGTGTGAAAGAGGCCACTGTTTTTCTTTCTCTGTTGAGGTCAGAACTGTAATAATGGCAATAAAAAAGTGATTGTGATTGGTATTTATAAACAGAATATCTTGGATAAAGCTGAGAATACAGTGTTGTAAAGACAGGCATCTGAGGAATATTCTTTGTACTGGATTCAAATTCAGGAAACAGGATATGTACTAAATTTCTACAAGCAGTCACCAGTGCAAAATTCTTCACAGTGTTGCTGGGAGTTTGTTTGGATGTGGCCATTGGGTGACTGCTACTCTTTAGATTGCCCTTCCTGAGAGTCTTCCAGTGGCAAATATGCTTACAAAGAGCTTATTCAAATGTAGATGTACACATTTAGTTTAACTAAATTAGTTTAACTAAACCACATTAATATCTCTGCAGCTTTTAGGAAGGTTTTCACTTTCTAACCTTGGAAGCTCATAAATCTGATTCCTGAAACCCTTCAATAAGTTTACAGCTCATAAAAAGAGCTGTTTAGTACCAACTCTTTTCTACTGAAAACACAACTTTTGTAGAACCTGTCTTTGGTAGAAATGCAATAAACTGACTCAGTCAAACCTTGAATCTTGGTAATTGTGTTACCCTACCTTTGAAAATTTTTTATTACAGTAGATGATGGAACTTGTAGTACTGCTCAGATTAATTTTATTTGAATGAAAATCAGCTTCTTACACAAAAAGTGACCAAAGAAACCTACTTGCACTGGTCACTACTTCTGTCTCAAGTATACAGGAAAACAACTGTTACAATATAATTTGTTACTGACACTTGGTTAATGTTGAATTACAGGATATTTTCTTCACCCATATAAACTAACATAATTTTCTAATTTATTTGTGGTCTATGATGTCAGCAGTTTACCCTTTGTTTACCTGTGGTCTTGACTTTGATTGCCTCCCTCTCTCCCTCCTCACCAAGATGTGAGGAGAAAGTAAGATGGAAAAGCTTGTGGGTCAAGATAAAGACAGGGAGATCACTCACAAGTTGCCGTCACATCTGAAACAGACTCAACTTCAGGAACTAATCAATATTCAGAGATAGAATATTTTTTCCCTTTTTTTGTGTATATATACATGTATTTCATCAGTACTAGGCAAATAATACCCTTAAAGATTTAGAAATCCATACAGTACATCTCAGTTGGGAGTAAATATGAAAAATATCTATATCAACTATTCTTGTGCAATTAAGACCTTCTGTGTATATTTTTGCAGGGAATCGGATTTAGTGATTAAATAGACAATAAATATATGAAGACATAGTTTGATGTCCTTCAACAGGACTTCAAACCATCTTCATACTCACCTTCTGCTACCCTCTAAATAGTACTTTACAATATAATTTTCAGTTAATGTCCTGCATCTCAAGGCCTTCAGCCATAGATCCTCATCTCTTCTTGTCCTAAATATGGAGGATGAAGCAAAGAAATCATCTGGAAATGATAAAGCATAACAGGAAGCACATTTCTATTATTTCCTTCAATTGCTCCCACCTACCTTCAAAAGACATTGTCAACTCTCACCACTTTACCACTTTCCTTCCATGTTTTGGAGTATTCCTCCCTTGCTTTTCTTTCCACATCCAGGACATACATAGGCTTGATCCTGGGTAGATTTACACTGGATATGCATAAAAACATATTTTTCTTCCTCCACCTGCATTTCTACTATTATTTTCTGCCTAACCCACCATAGCTCCAGGTGGATTCATCCACGTTTCATGGTGTGTGAACAAAACATGCATTTTGCCTTTATAACTGTCTTTCTGATCACATATCTCCTGGTCTTGTTAGTACAGGAAAGTCAGTTTTCCCTTTACTTTCTCTTACATAGTTGTACTAATTTGTAGTCACTCCTACAAGATCTTGGTTGCATGGTTTGTTTTCATGGTTTTACAGAATCACAGAATCAGGTTCAAAGGGACCACAGTAGGTGATCTGGTCCAACCACCTTGCTTAAGTAGGGTCATCCTAGAGCACGTGTGACAGACTGGATTCAGATCCCACTGGATTACTCTATTATTGGGTGGAATCAACCAACTTTTGTGTGTTGGGGGAGGGGCCTGTGATTGTCAGTACCACCCCTCACACTGGCGTGAAGTGTATTGAGTGGTCAGTGAATTGGACATCATTCCTGGGAAGGGTGGAAACAGCAGTCAAGCATATAAATACAGGAGCATAGGGTCTGCATTTTGCCTTTTCTTTTGGGACCTGCCATTGACATGTGAAGTTCTGGACTTCCATAGGACCCTTTGGGGGTAGCTATGCAATTCTTTTATTCTGACTTCTTTCTTTGCTCCTTCTTTCTTCTCATAATCTCTTTTCTTCCTTTACTCTTTCCTTAATCTCTTGTGGGTAACTTAAAGCTGGTGGGTTGTATTTTAGTAAGTGTTGTGAGGGTTGTCGTGTGCTGGGTACTTTAGTGAAATCTTCTCCTTGGTTGTATGTTACTCCTATAAAACTTTGCCAAAATGTCTATTTTCTTGCTAAATTAAATGAACTCTCTTGGCAAAAAGTGTGTACCTTTCCCTCTTTTTGCAAACTCAAGGTATTAAAGAGATAAAAGGCTTTGCACAATTTAGTTGGCAAAATTTTGGAGTCTTAAATATAAGGAATACTTCCAGCAAAGCTTGAGGCTTCAGGACTGGGTTCTTACAGCGTGGCACAGGATTGTATCCAAAGGGTTCTGGAATATCTCCAGTGAGAGAAACTCCACAACCTCTCTGGGCAACCGGTCCCAATGCATGGTCGTCATCCACACAGTAAAGAAAAGTATCTTCATGTTCAGGTGGAACTTCTGTGCATCAGTTTCTGCCCATTGCCTCTTATCCTATTGCTTGGCATCACCAAGAAGAGCCTGGCTCTGTCTTCTTGGCACCTCCCCTTTAGATTTATGCACATTGATAAGGTCCCCTCTCAATCATTTCTTCTCAAAACTGAACAAACACAACTCCCTTACCCTTTCCTCCTAAGAAAGGTGCTCCACTCTCTTAACAATCTTTGTCATCCTCTGCCGGATGTGCTCCAGGAGCTTCATGTCCCTCTTGTATTGAGGAGCCCAGAACTGGACACAACACTTCAGGTGAGGCCTCACTAGGGCTGAGCAGAAGGGCTGGATCACCTCCCTCAGGCTCCTGGCAATGTTCTTCCTAATTCAGTCCAGGATACCTATGGCCTTTTTGGCCACAAGGACACATTGCTGGCTCATGGGCAGCTTGTTATCTACTAGGACCTCCAGGTCCTTCTCCTCAGACCTGCTATCTAGTAAGTCAGCCCCTAACCTGTACTGGTGTGTGGAGTTAGTATTCCCCAGATGCAGGGACCTGCATTTGTCTTTGTTGAATTTCATAAGGTTCTGCTCTGTCCATCTTTCCAAACTCTTGAGGTCCCTCTGGAGGGCTGCACAACCTTCTGAAGTATCAGTCACTGCTCCTAGTTTTGTTTTTTCAGTGACCTTGCTGAGGAGACACAATAGTCCCTCACTGAAGTCACTGAGAAGCAAGTGTCCTAGTTCAGCAGCCAGGACCAGTTTATCACTGTGTGGGTGTGACCAAAGCTGTGCATTCTACACCCTCTATATAATTTATCAGGAACTGTTAACAATGAACCATTTGCAGCAGCTGCCCAGGACACACCTGACCCCTCAGTCTACAAGCTGGGTGTTAAAGAAACCTATGAGATAGGAGCTGTGATAGCTCCCCTCCAGGGAGTCATTAGCACCTCCACACTCAGCCTGAGGGGTCGTATTTGCTAATGGGCCATCAACAATTCCAAAAATATCTCATGACTCACAGAGTTAGATCACCCGTTGTGAAACTCCTCACTCTGGGGGAGGTACTGGACATTCCCACCTGAACCAGAGGTTATAGAATCTTGGGGTTTGGAGACTTCTGGTACCACTCATCAGATCCAGAGGAGGACCAGAACCTTAACAGGACTGCAACCACTACTCTTGACCAGACTGTGATCGTCATCTGCACCAACAGGTTTTCTCCCTTCCTTTGCTTTGGACTATAGGGAACCACATGGGTCTCAGCACATGGGCTAACAAACACCATTCTGTTTGTGCCCCAGGGTGCTGGGTTATACTTCTGTGTTTTGTGGGTTAAAACCATTTTTTCTCTGTATCATTTTACTTATTGTAATATTTTTATTAAATTGTAACTCTGATTTATAATCTCTTTCTGAGTTGGGTTCATTTCTCCTGCCAGTTTACCTTTAAACCAGCACAACAAGTTAAGCAATACTGGGACCAGTAGAACTCTGGAAGACATCACTAGGGAGAGGCCTCCAACTCTGTGCCACTGACCATGACCCTCTGGGATCTGCCACTCAGCCAGTTCTCAATCCGCCTCACTGTCTGCCCATCCAAACCACACTTTCTTGAGTTTGTTTATGAGGATGTACTGAGACAAAAACCTGCTTTTAAAAACCTTTAAACTTTTAACCTACTTTGTAGAACTCTTAATATCTGTATCACATATAATGTCCATTTAAGTGTATGGCAGTAATTTAAAATTGGGAGCCCAGACTGAGCAAGAAGGATACTTTCTGGAAAATAAGGTGATCTCTTCTCTGATCAGCTCTTCAGTGTCTTGTCACTAAAGTCCAGCTATGATTCTTAAAAGGATACAGTGGGATCCAATGTACAGTACTGTCACTTCAGTACTGCTTTCTGCAACCTATTTTCCTTTATTCAGCTTTGGATCACTCTATAATTACGAGTATGCTTTTAAAAGTGATTATTTTTAACCTTCTTCCCCTCCCCCCTACCCCTTATTTGGTTTTCCAATCTCAACTGCTGCTTTATTTGAAGCCTAACACTTGAAGTCATCAGACATACCTTACCCTTTGTTTCACTTTTCTGTCATCTTTTTCTCTCTTCCTCATGAAATCGGTACAAGCAGGAATATATATTCCCCTTTCATGAGTGATTCTTATATTTTAATTTCTTAGTGATCTGCTCCACAATTCATCAAATTTCTTTTCTCAACACAGCATTCTCCTCTTTCTTGATTGTTAAGTAAAAACAACACATAGGGCCAGTATTTGTTAGATTTAAAAAACCGTATTGCTAACCTCACCTGTTTCTTGTCTTTTTTTTAATTATCTGCTTCTCCCAGGCACTCAGCAATAGGATAAGGGAGCATGGGCTTAAGCTCTGCCAGGGGAAATTTAAGTTGGATATCAGAAAAAAATTCTTCACAGAGAGAGTAATCAGGCATTGGAATGGGCTGCCCAGAGAGGTGGTGGATTCACCATCCCTGGAGATTTTTAAACACAGATTGGACGTGACACCGAGTGCCATGATCTAGTAAATGGACTGGAGTTGGACCAAGGGTTGGACTTGATGATCTCGAAGGTCTTTTCCAACCCAATCTATTCTATGATTCTATGATTCTAATGGTGGAATTTTGTCTTGTCCTTCTATAAGCAAGTTACACTCTGCTACTAACCCTACTCTACTAACTAAATTAGTTTTCCTTAAACTCTTGTTGCAAACCATTAAAACATGGCTTTCACTTAACAGATGGCAGAATATTCCCATTATATGAGCCACACGTGTTTATCTGCATTATGGAAGACCTAATTTATTTTTCTTGATCATTCTGCTACCACAGATAGAATCATTTTTTCTCATGTGCAGATCTTTGCCTTTCTCTTTTCCTCATGTGTTGCTTTAATGTCAGCGGCTTTGACAATTCCCTCTTCTTTGTGCTATAAATTGTCTCTAGACTGTTTTGTTTTTTCTTGAAATTCCAGCTTCTTTGTCTACTTGCCATGATGGCTCTTTTAATTGTGAAACAATTTTCTGACCTTTTTTCCCTAAATGCGGTATTTAATTATTGGTTTTAGGAAGTGATATCGTGGTGTCAGAAAAAACCCCCACAATTCTTTATGGCAATATGATTGGTGGCTATTTATGATCTGTAACTTTCAAATATGCCCTATGATTTTTTTATTCATCACTAATTTATCATTTAGCTCCACTAATGTTATATTGGAGAATAATTTTTGTATATCCATTTCAGAAATGGCACCCTAAAGCATGAGCGGTTATTCTATTTATTAAGCCAAAGATAAATCTAAATTTGTGGGGTTTTTTATTATTACGTTTGTTCCTATAGATCAATGTTATTTGGAAAATGTATTAAACTAGGGATTAGTCTGCCATATATCACATAAATAATCTGACAGCCATGACGGGGTTCAACTAAAGATGTGTCTGCTCCAGTATATAATTTCATTTAAGTTTTTGTCTGACCCTTCTTTATGTGTTTCTTTCTTTTATAAACTTTTCATTGTTTTACACCATATTGAGATATAATAGTTCAAAATGCCAGTATGCTGTCATCATGCTATAATCTCAAAATGCCAAGAAATTTGAGAATTTCAAGGTGTCTTGAGTTTCTCCAATTTAATATAAAATCCTTTCTTTCTGAAGAAGCTTTAGCCAAAAGCAGATTTTTAGTGTCTGATTTAAACATTGCTACTGGAGTTGATGCTTCAAGCATTGGTATTCTTAAAGACCTATTGGTATAAGTCTTTTAAATGTATAAGAATACTTCAATTTTGTTTTGAGTGCCTGTTGCTAATATCAGATTCAAAACCCACTTTATGCATCTGTATCAGTTCTACAGAGATAGCTTCATTGCCATGACAATACTAGCTGTCAACAGTACACTGTATGACAAATCCCAAGTTATGGTGGGATGATTTGTCCTTCTTAAGGCATGGTATTGCCTACATGTACTGTGGGAAAGAATCATGCATTGGTAGGGAAATTCAGCATTGGCTTAATGTAGGTGTTTCACTCCTGCATCCATGTTGAGTTGCCAGAGAAATGGGAAGAGGTTGTTGATAGGGAGGAGAAGTCCAATCCTGGGATTGAACAATACATATGATTTAGAACTAAGTTATATTTGTGCAGTAGTAGTTTTTGGTATTTTCTTCATGTATCATATTTTATTTTTCAAAATGTATGGGGCTTCAGAAGGGGATGTTTTTGTGCAGTTATAGTGGGTTTACTTTTATGTTTTACTGCCTCTGCAACGCCTCTGCAATCCATAAGTGGCAATGGGAATTCTCTGTTGTTAACTGGAGTGTTTATTAATTCTCAATTAGAGTGATAATCAGTCTTCCTTGTGCAAACTCATTGAAAGCAGTAGGGTGATCCAGGTGTCATCTGAGGTATATGACTATAATGAGATCACAAACACTTTGGGAGGAGTAATTTGGCAAGTATAGGCAATCCGGTACAAGACTTAATCCATACTAACTTTAAGACCCATGTGTCAGTTGCCACTTAAGACTATGGATATTGCTGTAGTCATTTGGGTACAATTAACTTGTTATTTTAGAGTCATTATTTCATATGAGAACTTTATTTTTCTAAAGATACAAGATGCTCTGTGTTTAAAAGTACAAGTTGATGCACTATCCAATAGCACATAATAAAACACTATTTTCTTTTTCTTGTCTAAAAGAAGTGAAGGGAAAAATAGGAGCTATCAATAGGCCATCAGAGTTTGCATATATAAAAGCTTTGGAGAATAAGGGCAACACATTTGACCTCACAAGGGCCACTGCACACTTTTTTATTGTTAAAAGATCTGTTTTTATTGCATAGTATTACATTGGTTACAGTTGCATGTTGATGGGTCGCAGCTGTTCCATCTTTTACTGCTATCAGTGGAGAAAGCCTTTTTGTATAATTTAAACATCCACATATATTAGTCTTTGAATCAATTAGAAGAATGTAATGACTTAAATTGTATTTCACACTAAGGAAAAATAATTTTTGTAGGTAGGGAAAAAATAAAATCCTTTTACCACTGGTCATAAAAAAAACCCAACTCAAAACTTAAAAGAAAGGAAGAGATAATCGTTCTAAGCAAGAATTTTCCTTTATCAAATCCTTAATGTAAACATTGAGGTCTGAATAAAAGGATTTAAAATTCTACTGTAATCCTCCTTAGGGTTTACTTACCTTCACCTTGCATCAGTTTTATGCCTCTATTTTCTTGACATTAGAAACCTTTAAGGTCTACTCTACAGTTTTCAAAGTCAAGCCACAGATAAGGTTTTCAGTAGGCAAATACCACTTGTCACAATTAAACATTGGAGTTAAGTCAAATCATACCACAGTGGGATGTCTTCTGTATTGGTTGGAAACCAACCAAAAATATCCTAAACCACAGAAGTAACCAGGAAATGTTTTCTAGAAAATGTACCTCTTTCCGAATGGAACTCCACAGAAGGCTGTGAAACCTGAAAATTTAGATTTTCTTTTCCACTTATCAAATATTCTTTTAAGTCAAATAAGGCATTTAGAGGATGAACATGAAATACAAGTTGTGCCTGGTAATCCCAGTCAGGTTCTGTGCTTCTTGTGTACATGATAATACTCTGAAGTTGACAGTGGGATCAGTAAAGGAGGAGGGGTACAACTGATGTGGCAGACAATCATAGAATCATAGAATTGATTGGGTTGGAAAAGACCTCCAAGATCATCGAGTCCAACCCTTGGTCCAACTCTAGTCCATTTACCAGATCATGGCACTCAGTGCCATGTCCAATCTGCATTTAAAAATCTCCAGGGATGGTGAATCCACCACCTCTCTGGGCAGCCCATTCCAATGCCTGATTACTCACTCTGTAAAGAATTTTTTTCTGATATCCAACTTAAATTTCCCCTGGCAGAGCTTAAGCCCGTGCCCCCCTGTCCTATTGCTGAGTGCCTGGGAGAAGAGACCAGCACCCACCTGGTTAGAACTTCCCTTCAGGTAGTTATAGAGAGTGATGAGGTCACCTCTGAGCCTCCTCCAGGCTAAACAACCCCAGCTCCCTCAGCCTCTCCCCATAGGGCTTGTGCTCCAGTCCCTTCACCAGCCTCGTTGCTCTTCTCTGGACTCGCTCCAGCATCTCAATATCCTTCCTGAACTGAGGGGCCCAGAACTGAACACAGTACTCAAGGTGTGGCCTCACCAATGCAGAGTACAGGGGAAGGATCACTTCCCTGGTCCTGCTGGCCACGCTATTTTTGATACAGGACAGGATCCCATTGGCCTTCTTGGCCATCTGGGTACACTGTTGGCTCATGTTGAGCTTCCTGTCAATTAGTACTCCAAGGTCGCTTTCTGCCTGGCTGCTTTCCAGCCACTCTGTGCCCAGCCTATAGCGCTGCAGGGGGTTGTTGTGGCCAAAGTGCAGGACCTGGCACTTGGCCTTATTGAACTTCATCCCATTGGAATCAGCCCATCTCTCAAGTCTATCCAGATCCCTCTGCAGAGCCCTCCTGCCTTCCAGCAGGTTGACACTCCCTCCCAACTTGGTGTCATCAGCAAATTTGCTGATGATGGACTCAATCCCCTCATCTAAATCATCAATAAAGATGTTAAACAGGACTGGACCCAACACAGACCCATGGGGAACACCACTGGTGACTGGCTGCCAGCTGGATGCAGCTCCGTTCACCAGCACTCTCTGGGCCCGACCCTCCAGCCAGCTCCTAATCCAGGAGAGGGTACACTTGTCCAAGCCATGGGCTACCAGCTTTTGCAGGAGTATATTATGGGAGACAGTGTCAAAGGCCTTGCTGAAGTCCAGATAGACCACATGCACAGCCTTCCCCTCATCCACCAGGTGGGTCACTTGATTGTAAAAAGAGATCAAGTTGGTCAGACAGGACCTACCCCTCCTAAACCCATGCTGGCTGGGTCTAATCCCTTGTCCACCCTGAACGTGCTGTGTGATTGCACTCAGGATGAACTGCTCCATAACCCTGCCAGGCACGGAGGTCAGGCTGACAGGCCTGTAGTTGCCAGGGTCCTCCTTGCAGCCCTTTTTGTGGATGGGGTGACATTTGCCAATTTCCAGTCACATGGGACCTCCCCAGAGAGCCAGGACTGTTGGAAGATGATGGAGAGCGGTTTGACAAGCTCTTCTGCCAGCTCCCTCCTTACCCTGGGATGGATCCCATCTGGTCCCATAGACTTGTTAGGATCCAGCTGGCTCAGTAAGTCAGTAACTATATCCTCCTGGAATACAGGAGGGCTATTCAGCTCCCTCTCCCTGTCTACCAGCTCCAGAGGCCAGTTGTCTTGAGGGCCACCTGTCCTACTGGTAAAAACTGAGGCAACGTAGGTGTTAAGTACCTCAGTCTTCTCCTTATCTTTCTTAACTATATTTCCCTCCAAGTCCAACAGAGAATGGAGGTTTTCCTTGCCCCTCCTTTTGTTATTAATGTATTTATAGAAGGACTTTTTGTTATCCCTAACTGAATTAGTCAAATTTACTTCAAATTCCACTTTTCTTTCCCTAATTTTTTTTCCTGCATTACCTAGCTCTATCTGTAAATTCTTCATAAGTAGCCATCCTTTTTTTCCATAATATAAGAAGTGTTGATGCTATACATCATTAAGTATTCCAGCATTGTACTAGTTCAAGTTCTTTGCTCCTTTTCTTTCTTTGTTCCATATCTTACATTTTCTTCTCTGCCTTCTTTTTCCTCAAACTTCCTGCCTCAAAACAATATTAGTTTTATTTTAATTTTCTTTTTAAATTCTGTAATTGGAAAGTGTGTATCTGGAGTATATCTTTACAATTTCATGAAACTCTTAGCTTATAAAATAGCTGCTCCCCTCTTTTATACAGCTTCAATTGATATGCAAAATTCAAACTTCAGTACCTCAACTAATAAATAAACTGATTTGTTTGGCCCCATCTGTGTGAAAATACAAATTCACACATAAAGAAAAGAAGCTTGGCATCTTGGCTGAGTGCTGCAGTCATTCACAATCCCCTTCATCTGGATTTTCATTTGCCCCTGGATGGTAGCTTCCTTTTATACTTAGACTGTCAGTATTTTACTTTCAGACTTTTAGTAGCCTTGTTTTCCTATGTATAGAGTGCTTAGCTATTCCTGCCTAAATTAGCCATATTTGATACTAGTTCCATGAGCTTCCTTCATTTTAGTTTACAATACGATTTGAAGTCACCTGCTGAAGAGACTGAATTTGTGCTAGAATATATGCATGCATGTGGTCATTCACTCTTTGGTGAATTATAATAAAAATGCGCCTCTTTGCTGCTCTGATGAAAAGGGTGATGGGCTATAAGAGATACGTTTTTGTAATCGCTAATATGAATCTGATGCTTTTACTTGCTTGTGTTTGTTGCTACTCCCTCCCCTATAAGCATGTTTATCGAGGTTTGCTGAAAGCCCAGAAGCCCATAGGTCAGAGAACAGCATTTTGATGGATTATGGGATTGTAACTGTCCCTGCCAGCTGACAGCTTTTATTGGCTGGGAGGATGAGCCTGTAAACCTTTATATAATTATTGTATTAAAGCCACTGTGCCTCTGTGTTGCTGGCGCTTGTTCAGGGATCAATGTGAAGATAATTTCAAAAATGAATAGTAAGTATTGATCGTCCCTTGGTGGAGCCTTATCAGTGGCTGAAGCAGACTACTGTAGATTATAACTTCAATGTCATTTATGATGATATGATACGTATTGCAGAGGAGCAATTTAAACAAAGGGCTGATTTAATTCACAATGGACTTTGTAGCATGATGGGTAATAAATCACAATCTATGTAATTTTTAGAAATGAACACGTGTTGGCAGTAGTTCAGGGCAGTTCCTAGGAGATCTAAAAATGACCAGGGAGGGCAAATATTAGCAGCGAACCCCTTCTGAATGATTGGCCCTTACTTGGTTCTGACATTCAGATGACCTTGGGGCCTCTGCTGGCAGCTGCTGGTTAATTTTCTTCACTGAGGACACAGTTTAACTTTCTATCTGTCTGCCAATTACCTGACATTTTCAACTTATCACCTTCTATTTTTTAAATTATTGGAGGCATGTCCACATTTTGACACTTTTTTAGGCAAGCATTCGTTTTTTGCCTGCTGCTGAGATGTCTCACTGCCAAGCATCTGCAATATCCCTTTTACTCAACTGTGGGGTGAAAAAGCACAGACATTATATGAAAGATTACAAAGCTTCCTTTCAGTTTAGCATAAAACTATGTGTCTGTATATAAAAAGCAAATGTTACCTGAAAAATCCTCCAACACACAATCATTATATAAACATATATATAGCAACTGAAAGAAACTACTTAAAACACATATTTTAATTCTTTTTCTTACCAGAATATTTTTTTAGATCATGAAGAAATATGCTTTCTGAAATAACATCAAGAGATTGATTCCAACTGCGAAAAAAACAGGAAAGAGGGTAACATGAAGCTTTCAGGTTGAACTAACTCTTACAGACTGTAGATACTTCTTGAAGTGTTTTATGTAGACTCTCACAGTCTTGCAAATTACTCTGACCGATATGTGTCCCTAATAATGAAATACTAAATCAAAGTTTCTTTCACCTGACTTTCATGGCTTTCGTTTTAAGTCGTAATGGAATACAAGTTATATATAGGGAATTAAATGTTTTATTTTTTTTAACGTTTTAATTTAGTTGCTACTGAGATCGTGAAAGAAAGGGGCATTTATGAGTTTAAGAAAACACAAACCATAAGCTTGTGGGAGTCAGTGATAGCATAACAAAATACTGGGAACTAATAAAAGATAATAATTAAATGTAACTGCTTAAAAAACTTGAAAAATTTGAAGAACAGTACAAGGAAATGAGACCTGTCAAGTACTGTGACTTTTGAAGACCATGGGAAGTGTAAGAGACTAAAATGCTGTCATTGTCATATGGAACCTTCTTTGAGAGAGCATTAAAAACAATGTATGTTATGCATGTGATTGTCTCATTAATGCAAGTCAGCCATGAGAATCTGCTTAAGTTCTTTCCAGGAACAAGATATTAAATCCAAGCCATAGTGATGCAAATTGGAATCAAATCTGGTTTGTATTAACTTGTTTCACAGAATCACTATAAATGAGTATGATCAAGTGGTGTACGGTTGTTTTTGGCACACCCAGTGTTTGACTATCAATACTGGAAATGTTTCCTGGGTTTTCTTTAGGCATGTAAAATTTCATCCTTACCATCACAACAGAGGGTCTAGCCTGCCTTGCACCAGACAAAGTATTATGTTTCATTAGCAATGCAATTAAGGTGAGGTTATGGAACTTACTGTTTCCTATAGAAATGAGTAGTATATTTTCTATTTCCTCCTTTACAAAGACTCTGTTCCCTGAAAAGTAATTACTGCCTGGAACTGGATAGAGTCCATGTTAGGAGCTTTTTACTGAATTACCGTCCTCTGAATGAAAAGGAATAGTTGGTGCATCTTTAATTGAAATATTAAGGTGATGATTTAGATAAGAAAAATTGTAGGAAGTTAAAAATCTATGTAGAAATAGATAAACAGCTTTCACAGCAAGAGACATCATATGAGGCTAGAAATATGATACATTTAGACACACAAATTGGTCTACACACAAATTTCAAAGCAGGGTCGAAGGAGGAAACTTGCAGTAGTTTCCAAATCTTTAAAGCTGTCTCTACAGTAATCAGTGTAAAAAGAAGTGAATCTGTGTGTAGACAGAAGTTATTGACAATGAAGACCTATTTTGTTATGATAATTTTTGATTAGCTCTAATTTCGTTGTGTGGATTGAATTCACAGCAGCAGCTAGAGCGGACTAAATATACTTTACTTGAAGTGCATCAGAAAAGAATCCAGTTGCACATTTTAACTCCTGCACTGTGCAAACCAAAGCACAATAACAGATCAACTTCAAAAATGCTCTGCCAAATGAAAAAATTAACATAGACCCACCCAATGTCCTCCTAATGTGTAGGCATTCCTCCTTACATTCCAACACTCTCTTGAGCTTTTATAACAGAATCCAGAACAGAGATTTAGGATATATAAGCATGAATATAAAATATATATAAACCATAATGTTACATGACAACACTCAAATGTGTTACTTTCTAGACATCATTAAATCTGGTGGTTAAAATATTCTTTTCCAGAATTATTGATGCGATTATATTCAAACATAATAAATTGATTAAAATATATGAACTTGCTATCAATTACTTTCAGAGGAATGTTTAAAAAATAGAATGATTTTTGGTTTTCAAATTATTCTCTTCATAGATAAGAAAAAACCCAGCTTTTTAATGTTTATTTAGGATCTCACAACTTTAAGATCTTCTCATATTAATTTTAAAGAGGCCTTTTCAGGATAGCTGACAATAAGTAGGAAATTATTTACTTACTAACTATAACTATTTTTCACTTTTTGCGTAATTAAAAATTATTTGGTAGATAACTTGTGGAAAGGTGCAGATTCATGAAGGTTCTTTGATTATTAAGTCTTTATTCCAGGATAAAAATAATTAGACTAGAGATGTAGGCTGAACAGTGCCTTCTTTGTCCTAGTCAGGGTGAGCGTACTTTGCAATTACTATGCTTATAATATTTAAAACTAAGAAACAAATGTGTTTTCCACAGATCAGCATTGCTATTCGAAATGTATAATGAAAACGTAAATTCTTTTAATGGGGATTGTTGTAGTTTGGAATTATTATGTAAATTCTCTCCCCTGCCACTAACTGCCCGTGCCAGTAGTTAACAAAAAAAGTAGTTAACTGCTGATCACTTGAGTGGGGGCAGGTTTGTCTCTTTTGTTCTTGGGGACTACACACGGCTGGGAGTTGGGTGTGTGTGCAGGGTTGAAGAGAAGCCGGCTCACTGCTGCCGCTGCTTGCCCCCGGACTGCTTTTGGCCGCTTGCTGCTGCTGCTGCCGCCTGCCCCCGGGACTGCTTCTGGCTGCTCGTGTTTTTGCTTCTTGGACAAGGAACTCAGGGGGAAGAGACAGAGTTCATCTGAGAGCTCACCACTCATCTGTCGGTTGTTACAGTAAAATCAAAAGTGAGCAATTCAGATCTATAGAAAAACCCTGTGAGACTGAGCTATCAGCCAGAAGCAGCAAGGAGCTCAGCTGCTGCTGGCTGATAGGGAGGAGGTTACTCCCCAAGAATTCACATAGTAGGAATTCACAGGACTCTGCAGGGACACGAAAACAGCCAGGATGAAATAATATAAACATGGGACTTGTGAGAGATAGGCTTTAACCAATTGAAGTATCTGGCATGGTAGTGTGTTAACTCTTTTAGCCAATAAGCTGTAGTCCTAACCCTATATATGTGTGCGTTGTGTAATAAAAGGTCTTCACTATAAACTTCATAAGCTTGTTGGTGAAGTCCTTTCTCTCCGCCGAAAATTGTTTACTTTATGTCTCGCTGGAGAGGGACTGGAAACTCACTCTGCCGCCAGCCGGGCTGTGACATTGACACTGCCTAAGTATAGCTTTCCTCCCGGAGGAAAACCTGCTGGGTTTTGTTGTTGGTTTTTTTTCCTCTCTCTTGTGGTGTTGGGGAAGTGGTTTGCACTAGTCTGTTTGCATGCATCTATCTATCTATCTAACTATCTATCTATCTATCTATCTATCTATCTATCTATCTATCTATCTATCTATCTATCTCAGTTAAGAAAGTTATCCTTCTTGTATTAAAATTCCTTTTCTTAAATTTGATAAAGAGTGGCATGATTATTGTAGAAAAGGTCCCCTTCCCCTCTTGTGGGTTATCATTTTGATTTTTCCCCTCAAACCAAGACAAGGATATATACTGTGAGGAGTGTGCACTGTGAATGTATATTTTTTATTTACTTTTGTTCTCCAGAAGGGGAAGAGAAGAAAGAATTTTAAATGTATGACAATAATTTAATATTAAAACACTGATAGAGTCTGCATAAGAAAAGTAAAACATTTGAAACAGTAAGTGAAATTCAATTAATTTTGCCTTCAGATGAATCTTTATAGTCAAAGAAGATTTTAGCTTGGACTGGACCTTCAGATGCCACCCAGTCCTGCCTCCTGCCCATTGCAGGAGAAAAACTGCCCATTCTCAGAGTTTTGCCTGTCTCTTGTCCTGCCATCAGGCTCCTCTGAGAAGGGTCTGGCTCCATTTTCTCTGGATTCTCACACTGGAGAATCATAGACAGCAAAATTGCCTCACTAACTCTTCTCCACAAGTCTATATCTCTCAGCTTCTCATGTACTGTCTGTGCTTCAGCCCCCTGTCTGCCTTGGTGGTCCTCCATGGATTATCCCATGCCTTCCATAAACTGGGGAAACCAGTTTGGACATAGCATTCCTGAAGTGGTTTCGCAAGTGGCGTTTAGGAGAAAATAATAATCTTTCTTCATCAAGTTAATTTATCTGCAGTAAAGTAATGCTATTTTGAAAACACAAAATATTTGACATAGTTGCCTCAGTAACCAGTGAGGTTCTGTCTGTCCTGTTCTTCTATGGATTATCCTAAGAAGCACAGCATATCAGCCAGTTAAATGTCTTTACTTTTCCTTTTTTGCCAGAACAATGCTAAAAACCAGAGAGAAAAATGAGAAAGATGAATCCAGATTTCTTAATTCAGTGTGCCCTTCAAGTATCCATCCTGCTTTCCTTTGCTATGTCTTTTTTTCTACAGAACATCTTTTCCTCTGTTAAGTTCCCCATCGTCATTTTCCTTCCACCTGGCCTCAAAAGATGAAATTTTCTTACAAAATGGGTAAAATGATCATTAATTTGAAAACCCTTGGTATCCATGAATTTTGATAAATCTGTACTGTTTAGTGATTCTGGTCCTCTGAGGAAAAAGTGACTTCTGTATTTCTTAAAAAAACAGTTTTTAATGTATTCTAACTTAAACTCATCAATTCACTAGTAAAATGCTAGATAATTTGCTCTGAAATTCAAGTGTAAATAATTTCAGATAGTAATTTCTTATAGTTTGAATCTCTACTTCAAGTGCAACACCCAAGTTAGATCTAACCATGTAGTGGTGCTTCTTACAGAATGTTTTGTAACATTGTGGTAAATGTCTGTTGACTTTTAACTACAGCATTGTGAAATCACCCCACAAATTATTACATAAGTTAATGAGGCCTTAAATTGAGAGATTTTAGAAGATTCCACTGTTTTTGGTAATATAGTAGGAAGCTGTTAAACATGTAATTCTCCTCTACAGAGAATGGTTTGGGTTTTATTAATTAGGCTTTTAAACAAATAACATAGCTACCTAAGGTGGTTCCTCTAGTTTAAAAGTACTATTCTTTATTGACTAACATTGACTTTTTACTTTTTATTTTGTAATGATCAAATCTGTGAAATACTATCTTTCATACTATTTATAAAATTCTAACAGGAACAACATTAAAAAAAATATATGGCATTTGGATGAATAGTTCCTTGCATGTAATGTTTATAGGCCTCATTCAAAGTTTTTCCTTTCTTTTTTTTTTTTTTTTTTTTTTTTATAATTGAAGGACAGGGGAGGTTTTAGATATGCCAGCAAACGGATAAGATGGAAAGACAGTATATTTCTATGGCTTTGTTCTTCATGCCGTCTCTATAGGCTTAGGCAAACTCATAAATGGTTTCAATTTTGATTTGATTATGTTTGCTTTGTAAATAGAGGGGTTAGTTATTCTTGTTAGTCTTGCTGATCGGGGATAAAGGTGCATGGGTATTGGATAAATCAAACTGATTTGGTGTGCAGATTTTTCCATAGTAAATGAGGAGAAAAAGTGAAAGGACACTAATTTTTTTTGAGGGCGAAAGGTGAAAAGAAATTGATATTTGCATAGACAGCATACATGAATCTACCATATAATTTTTATACTGTTTTTTCTGTGAGCAGAAACTATTTGCTCACTTCAGTCCTTCAAATTAACTGAATTAACTTCTAGATAGTGCCTCTAGCAAAACAAAGCTCTCATCAAATTGAAGACATCTGAATAGAGTAACTCTGCAATGCTTTCTTCATTCTTCTTTCTTCTACACCTGTCATTTTTTTTGAGAAATGAAACCTTTGCATCATTATCCAGGAAGATGAGATGTGCATTTCAAAAGAACAGTGGTACAAGCTTGGAAGGGCAAAGGAAGTTGTTTGCGGCAGTTTAAATCTTGAGCAAAGATCTTACTGTGATTCTTAGAGAAATATATTCTGCTGCAAGAGCGTGAATAAACTAATTGTAGTTTAAGTAGTGAGCTAATATAAGGAATTAGCTCTCTTTGTATAAATGAAGCTGTGATTTATTAATAATCTCAGTCATTATTTACTGTGGAATAAGTTTAGTACTGCATTCATAAGTCACCATCTCTATTGATATCAACAGTAAAATTACAATGTAATCAGCGTGGACGTGGAGTTCATGTGACTAAAACAAGTGTACTTAGAATAATCAGTCAGGGCTCAGTTCATGAAGCAATATAAGGTGCCCTTCTCTAGGTAATGTACTTTCTCATTTGCACAATTGGGCCAGCAGAAGAGGAACCAAAGATAATTTTCATATGTAGTTCTGTGATAGCTCTCCTGAAACACTGAATTAAGAAGGATTTGGAGTAGTATTTATTTCTCCATAATCTCACTGCCTATAGAATTTAGTGCAAGGTATTTCAGAAGATACAGACTAATTAGCCCTGTCATCAAGCTTTGCATCATTTAATGTGTACTGATTATCATTATGCTTTTATTTTGGGACAGGCATTACAACACAGATTCAAGGAGAATAGAGGTTTCCTAGAAAAGAGTCTAAATTGGTTTTGTCTCTGTTTGAAAAAATGCACTGAAGTGCACTCTGGAGATCTGCACAGCAAAGCCAGAGAACTCAAGTTACGGACTTTCACATCAGCTGAAAAGCAGTCCCTGTAGCTTTCTTCTGCTACATAAATTGCTTCACAGGCCAGATTGAGGAGTCAGCAGTCTCTGCTCAGCAGAGAGATGGTACCTCACTGTACTGCTTCATAAAATACCTTCTGTGTTCTGCTGGTGGCTGATCCAAAAAGAGTGGAGTAGCTGATGACAGAATCATAGAATGGCTTAGGTTGGAAGGGACTTTAAAGACCACCAACTCAAGCCGACTGCCATGTGCAGGAACACCTCCCACTAAATCAGGTTGCTCAGGTCCCCATTCAGCCTGGCCTTGAACCCCTCCAAGTATATGACTAAGAGGAGCTTCTGGGCAATTTCTAAGTGTCTGTCTCAGTAGGCTCTTTCTCCTGTTTCATCACAGGGATCTATTTTGTAAAATCTGGTGTAACTGTTACGTTTTCCTCTACAGCAAACAACCATTCATTGCTACTCTTTCCTTCCTCCCCAGGAGGGTTTTTATATAGATCAGATGATAGGTTTCACTGAGGCCAAAAAAATCCACACCAGCATGGGAAAATTGGATGCACCAGGTCTCACTTCATCAGTGAGAAAAGTTGCACTGCTTCACTTCTGTGTTTAATACACCAGATGTACAAATCAAATTAGAAATTGATGGGTAGTTGAGTGTCTGCTCAGTAAGCTTTGCTCAGAGTGCTTGTGACTTATACAGCAATGAGCACAAGCAGAGTAAATCTTGTGAGCAGCAGCTGCTTCTCTCTATTTCTTCAGTAAAGTTTGTCTTGGAAGCACAGAACCCAAACAGTGTTAGAAAATGAGAGAGAGGATCCAAACCAGCTTGCATTTGTGAAAAAAAAAAGAGGTTATGTTGTTTTCTGACAGGAGGTTAATGGAGAAACATGTTCTCAAGGCAGCACCAAGTGTTTGGTAACGAACAATGGTATGTGCATGTATATGCAAATATTATATAACCACTGGTGACAAAAACCATCATACAGGGGACAAGTGCAATTTTTAAAGCATTGTTGACAGAACATAAAGTACCTTGTTTTGAAAGATACTAGATCTGTTAGTTTGGTACCCCGATACGGAAGGCAGAAAAAAAGATTTGTTGTCTGTGCTTCCTGACAGCAAAGATTAGGGAGGGGAAAAAAAGTAAAGAGGAAAAAAAGAAATAGTTCAAAGAAGACAGTGTAGTAAATGTAGCCTCAAAAAAAGTATTCAGACAATAATAGAAAAAAACTAATTGAAACATAAAAAGAATGGAAATGATGATCATGAAAGAAAAATGTGGACTAAAGGAACAAAAAGAAAGAAGTCAAATACTTCTCCCCAATAGTTATTTGACATACTTAGAACAATGTATAAAATAAGCAAGGCAATACAAGCAATGACCAAAGAAATAAGATTGGAATTTGTGAAGTGTGTCATATTTGCAAACTTCTGTTATAAATGTAAATTTGAGCTTTGGTTGTTCTACAAATGTAGTCTTTCATTGGGACTCAAAGAAACCAGGAAAGACTCTTTTGTGATATGTTGGCTGATCAGCAAAAATTCTGTATTTTATTCATGCTTTCAGTTACCAGTAGACTTCACCTCAAGTTACTTCAAGTATTAAGATAAGGCCATTTGCTTCACAGTGAATTTATCATAAGTTGTTTTAGTAGAATTCAGGTATTAGACTGTACTTTGGTTTCTCCTATTTCTTTCAGATGACTCACAACTGGGGAAAAAATCATTTTAAAGTATGGGAGGAATAAGGAAGCTCGTTGTTCTAGCTATTGCAAGATGTCATGAACAGTTCTATTTAGGAAAGATTTTGTAATACCTTTCATATCAATAAAGGACTGTACAAGATGCACAATATGAAAAGTGACTTGGTCTCATTTGCACGTATTGCCCTTTTCAGTTATTTTAGCTGATGGTTTGTTTTTGTTTTTTGAGGTGAAAAGCCTTAGTCCTTTTGTTACATTTCTTCAGGAAAAGGAATACTGATAGTTTCAATGACAGTATTTTTTTAATCTCAGAGTGATGTGAATGAATGTTTAGGGCAGTCTACAGAGAATAATTTTTCCATGCTTTGTTCCTAATTTAGCCTTCAAATGCAGTATTTATCAGTCTGCAGAGTAAAACTATGTGCATGCCATATCATTACTAGCTCAAGGGGAATCATTCAAACCAATGTAATTTACTCAATATTGGTCAGTTTGACTCCTGACCTTGGTTCCCTGACAGTGTATCCTTGGCAACCCCTGATGTGTGTTAAGTCAGGATGTGCTTATTGGTCTCATCTGTGACAGCTTGCTAAAGGCTGCTTAACATAGCTTGGTCTTTTCAAAAGAAAATTAAAAATCCAATAATATACCATATTCTGATTAGACCAGTACTTATACAAGCACAGAAGCAGTAACTTTTGTTTTCAGTTCTGAAAATCTGATTTCCCATTTCAAACTGAGAAAGAGCTTTTAGAAGTAAGTTTTAGTGAAAAGAAATGTTTTGAAACAGTGTTAAAAAGAAAAATAACATGGCAATTGTCCAAACATAGGCATTTGAGAAGTGTTTATGTTGTACTGCTGCTTACATATATAAAAAGTGGAACGTAAGAATTGTTATCCAGACATATACACCAGAGCAAAGCAGTTTAGAGTATATTAGTGCAAATAAGAGAAAACCTTACTCATTTGATGTGGTAAAAACCTCCCTTGAATTGTTTTACTGGTTTTGTACTACTTGTAGTTGTGAAAACAAAGCAGTTGTACAGAGTTTAATGAGGAATCTTATGATTTTTCCTATCTGATAGAGAGTTCACAGAATAACAGAATATGCTATTTTGGGAGGACCCAAAGGATCCAACTCTTAGCCTTGCCCAGGACCATCCCCAAGAGTCACACCATGTGCATGAGAGTATCATCCAAACACTTCTTGAACTCTGTCAGCCTTGGTACTGTGACCACTTCCCTGGGGAGCCTGTTCAGTGCCCAGCCAGCCTCTCACGGAAGAACATCTTTCTAATATCCAACCTAAGCCTCCCTTGACACAGCTTCAGGATGTTTAGGATTTCTGGTAGAAGGGGACTTTGACCATACATCTCACTGTTTTTTCACTTCTCAGTGTCTGGCATGATCTATTTAACCATGGCTGACGAGGAAAAATTTAACGGAAGCTGCATTAATCTTTGGCTGAACTAATCCAGATTTGGAGTGACGGAAATGACACTTATGGTCCAAGACTTACAGTCCATGTGATCCTGGACTGAGCATGCTGCCACCAGGGTAGAGGATCCATCTACCAACACAGTACTCTGCTGTGCAGCTGTGTACACCAGCATGGATATTCTATAGAGGAAATGTGGTTTAAACAGTAATCAGCAGCAACAAAACCAAAGAAACACCAAAAAACCCCATTAAAATGAAAGGTATTAATTCTTTGGGTTTATTTTATGCCTTTATTCCAAATCAGCAAAAGGGGTAATACCTTAGATAAAAATGTTTTCTGGACAGGCATAGCAAAGTACATCAAGGAAAGCATTACTTTAACTGGCTCTCTGGAAAGCAGTGGTACCTTTAGGGGCTTATTTTTATTTTCACTGTTGTGCCTTATGAGCTGAGATTGCTCTTTATTTCAAGTGCTTTAGGTCTCATTCAGTAAGCCTCATCCACTGCTTCAGTGAGGTAATGATTCTCCATGCTGCTTTCAATGAGGGTGTAGAGCACTAACATACTTCTAGAATATATGCTACCTTCTGACTGGAGCAATAATCCTATGCAAATATTTGAATAAGGCTGTGTGTAAAAACTGATCATATTCATGTAGAGGTGAATTTTGTTTAAGTAGGTTGATTAGATGATGGTATGTGAGAATTGGTTTTTTGGGCTTTATTTTTTGTTGGTTTTGTTTGGTTTGGTTTTTGGTTTTGTTTGTTTATTTTGCTTTTTCAGGATTTTTGTTTCTTTTTTTCAGTTTATTTCTATGAAATTTCCAGTAAGGTTGCTCAGTCTCAGTAGCTGTTCTGCAAAATACTACATTTTCCTACAAACTAAAATGGCAGTTCAAATGTGTTATCTCAGAATAAAAGGGTATATTTTTAAAAAATATCTATGATTAATTCACATTCAGGTACAGCAAATGTGCAACAGATGAAAGAGTCCCATTGGCATAAAATTTGAGGAAATTACCAGATTTCTTCATGGACCAAACATGTCTTTCAATACAAAGTAGTTACAAATTTGGTGTACCTAGCCAGCAAAAGCAGGTTTATGACTGCATTAAAAGCAAATTTTGAAACAGATACAGAGTATGTAATGTATCACTGGTTCTCAATTTTGGAAACTCATACCAGCTTCAGTGTCAAACCTATTGCCTGCTTTGGTTAGCAACCACTAATTTTGTGCTTCTAAAAAGTATTGGGACATTATGGTTTTGGCTCCTGTCTGGAAACTTTATAGGATCTGCATGTTAAAGACTTTCAGAAAATTTTGTTTTGGACATCATTCGAACTAGATATCTAAGGTAACTTCTCTTTACAGGTCTTACTATATAAATTTGGAGACATATACTTGTAATAATTTTTTTAAAAATAATTAGCTAGCTAAGATATTTAAATAGACATATTGTCATGAAAGTATAGATTGTACAATAAAGTACACAATTTTGGAGTACTAGTATGAAATCTTATCATTATTCTTACAAGCATACACCAAGATATGTACTCATTTATTAATAAGTTTTGATGTTCTATGTTTTAAGGCATTGAACAAATTGTTATTTAGTAAGAAATTTCCATATGTAGGGAAAGAAATACTGCTCATATCTCAGTTTAACAATACTGACCAAAACTTTATATAAAATGGCTCAAATGCTTTTTTACTATCATATCAATAGAGAAGAAAAAGGGCAGTAGAAGAAAGACGTATAGAATTGGCATGCGCATGTTATGACTTTATAATTACATATGTGCACATAAAAATTATAGAAACTAACAGGAAACAATAGCAACTGTCCTGAAGTTGTAGCTTTCTGACATAGATACAATTTCTTTCATTGAAATGCTAGGAAATCTTAACATTAAAAACTGTGATTGTTCTCTTGTTGACAATCTTATTTTACATGTTTGGGTTTTTTGGTGGTGGTTTGGTTTTTATTTCTTTTTTTCTTTGCTTCTTTTTTTTTGTTTTGTTTGTTTGTTTGTTTTCCTAGTACAGCATAAGCCATCATGGATCCTTAGAAATTGCCTCCTTATTTACATATAAGCATGGTTAATGATGTTAGAAGGCTGATACTTGTTTACTAACCACAACTGTAATTATTTCTTGATGTAAAGGAACTAAGGTAAATCTAGTCACCACTAAGACAAAACAATATTTATACTATGATTCCAGCTAATACAAGCTTTCACTGAAGTCCATGACAATATTCAACTGGCTGTGGATCTACCTCATTGACTTTAACAAAATCAGGACCTCGACCAGGGAGGCTTAGGATTGCTCCTTGGGAAGTTTATCAAATATCTTAAAATCTGAGGTTGGTACAAATATGCCATGGTTCCAGTCACATGTGTTCTATTTTAGTTTTTGTTGCACAAATAGTTAATTATGTTTTATTCCAAAACCAATAAATGGTTTTCATGTAAAAGAATAAAAATAGAATTGATGAGTTATGTTTTAACTAGTCTGAACTAATTTGCTAGTGATGCAGACCTTCCTTATAAATAAAGGCAAAATATAAAAACTGTTTCATAAAAGAAACAGCCAGCAGTAAACAACATGAAAGGGCATATTTGAACTTTAGTCTATGGACCACCAAATCCCTCAGTCTGTATGGCTTCATGTACTTAACTTCATGAACATTGTTTCACTGACTTGAAGTTGTAGAAAGTCTTTGAGAACTAGAAGTTACTAAACGGAAATGTACATCCACTCACAATTTGTGAATATTTCTTAATACATGCTTTGTTAATTTCTTTCAAGACCACGGCCTTCCTACAGATATACCAAGCAACAAAGCTGATTTCATGATAGTAGCAAAAAAAATTGCTTGTTCTGCCTTTGGTATTAAGCAGAGGATGAAAATAGGGAATTGTCTTATTTTCAGAGATTATGTAGAAGAATATGCAGTAAAGACTAACCTGGTTCTGAAAACTGACCACAATACACAAGTGTTTGACTGCCTCATATACAATCTTTATGTGACTATAACTTTTACCCATTTTTACAACATTTCATATATGCTAAGAAGTGAGAAACACTTGCTTCATTGACTGGTGCATTTTGGACAAAAAGAGGCAACATCAAGCACCTTTTCACAAAAAGAAAATGTCAGCATGCAGATATTATTTCTGTAAGGGTGTGCCTAGCTGAATTTACAAGAATATAAGGAGTGCTTTTAGCAAGTCCAACTTATCTCTGAAGATTGAATTAGTGAGATTTCCCTTTCATCAACACACACACATTCTCTCTGTCTCACACACAGACACACGTACAGAACCAAACTTGTAATGAGTGGGTACTTTATCAAGGCCTCCCTCCATTCTTCTTTAAATGACAGAAAATTGCTCTTTTCTGAATTTGTCAATGAAGCTTTCCCTCCCAGAAGCCCATTTGTTTCACATGCTAGCACAGAATATTGCAGGAATTTGCAGATTTTAAATGACAAATGTGTCGAAGTTTACCCGGTTCTGAATCATTCTTTTCTTAGACTAACTACAAGGTACCGTAACTCCCAAAGCTGTACTGGAAGTTTTATTTTGAATAGATCTTACTAGTTCACTAGTAAAAACACTGAGCTGTGATCTTCTTCTGTTTGACAATGTCCCTAAAGGATTATTTGGCTCCAAAAGGCTTTTCTCTGTACATTATTTGATAGAAGTAGCTATACTAAACTAGAAGCAGGAACAAAACAACAGACACATTCCTTTACTGCAACTCCTCTATGCTTTATTGAATTTTTCATTTTGTTAATTGCAATTACATATAATGGAGATGAAAGGATGTTTTATGAGATAAAAACTTAACACTTTGATACCATGAAAGGAAACTGTTCTTTCAAAGACCTTTCAGGACAGAAGGCACTTACAAATAGCAGCCACCGTGTTGCTTTGTTAGAGTAACACTTTGATGTGTAGGATTATAGTTGATGTAAATTATTGTGTTCTGCTACTGTGCTGTGTTGAAGGTATAATGTGTTACTCTGTGCAGCCATTAATTACTCATACCAAGAAATCAGCCAAATAAAACTTTTTTCCCCCCCTTGAAATTATGTTTTAAAGGTGAATTTGTAAATATAAATTTAAGAATGTATCAGTTGAAATTGTGTCCAATTTTCTAGCTTTCAGCAAACACATACCAGGTCTCATTGCTGCATTTACCTATGCTATGAATTTCAGTCCAACCAAATGGAGAAAAGTTTTAGGACAGACTCTGCAGCATGACATGTCCTTTATTGCCATTTACATAGCAGAGGAATCAGTAATTTCTAATTCACCTGTTATTCACTCTCTTTAGTATGCTGTGTCAATGTCAGTTTTGGGGCAGTTGAATAGATATGACTCTGCAATGCATTTGCAACTTACTTCTGTATGTGTGTTTTTTCCTTTTCTTCTCTTAATGCTTTTTTGGCCTTAGTAAAATAGTTCTTCAACATAGGCAGTTACGGGGCTCTTGTTTGGATATGATTTATAGTGCTACATTAACCCTTCATTGACCTAAAAATGACCTAATATTAAAACAGTTTGACACACAGAAAATCAAAAGCCCTTTCATTGGAAGTGCTATTGTCCGCATCATAAGTTTCCCCAATGTGATGCCACTGTTGCACCATCAATTTCCTACTGCTATTGAACACTGTATTGAAAAACTAATGGACAGAATCCTTTGTCATTTCTGTCCCAGTGACCAGCAAATAGCTCAGCAAATGTCTTCCCCTTCATCTCACTTCAGGCTTTCAAAATGACACATCGAAGGTACTCGCTTAGCATTTTATTAAAGGCAGGAATGGGTCTGATTCTTCTGGGCTCCATGTAGCATCTGCCATAAGCCAGCTCCAACGGATTTTGGTGGAGAATGGAACTATCTAATACCCCTGTGGGGCTCAGGCTACAGCCCCTGTTGTGTGGTGCTGTGATACCACTTTTGTATTTGTTAAAAGACAAAATTAATCCTTGTAGATTTTCTGGATTTTAACAGTAAACAGCCAATAGAGGTTATGTATAAATCAAATCGACTGCAGCTATTATAAAATCTTATTAATTTGCAAATGTAATACCTTTCTGCATCTGGAATAGTAACATATTACTTACTGTAGAAATTTGTAATGAATGCTTTCTAGTAAAGCCCACAATTTTTAGCATGATGTTGAAAATCCTTAATGCATTTTTTATGAAGTTGCCTGATTTTAGACTGCTCTTCCCTACTGAAAATGAATTTATTTCCATTTTCCATTTATGTTATAAATGCTACATCTTCTTAGTTTCATATTTGGCATGTAGGAGGTACACTTTTAAAGTAAACCTCCTGAATTTTCCAAAATATTTTTATATTGTTAGTTACTTGATTTGAACACTCAGTGAAATCCAGTCCTGAGCAGAATACAAGAAAAGTTGCTGAAGTTGGTAATATAAATGTTATCTGTTCTGCAGTTACTCAAACTGTGCAGTAGAACAATTGAGGGGTTTTATTTATTTTTGTAGTAGGCTGCTCTTGCCTTTTTTTTGTTTGAATTTCTTCATCACTGGTTACTGATACAGACAGTTTTTCTGTGGAAAAAAACAGCCTTCTGCTCAGCTGACCTTAAGCAATCTTGTCTTCTTTTTTTCTTTGACTTTTTTTTTCTTTATTCCTTTTGTGAGGGACAAATGTTTGTTGATGATTTAAAACCTTGAGTGGTCTACTCAGTGCACAGTCTGGACAGGTCATTTACAAAATGCACTGATTGCAACTTGACCAGTGCGTAGAAAATGTCAGCTGGAGTCCAGAGCAAGCACTTTACCCAATTTTTCCCTCATTTATGGCTTCATGTGTATCCTAGCACCTCTGTGTTCACAGCCATCCTAGCACTGAGTTTTCAGTGCATAGGCACTTGATTCCACTTCTCAGCGCAGTTCAAGACTACTGTTGCTTTCTGAAGGATTAACCTGGGCTGTGCACGTGGGTATCATGGTCTCTGAGTGTGGGGGGCAGCCTTCTGCATCACCCACTATATTTACTTATGAATACATGCCAAAAATCCAGAATAAGTGAAGTCAATGGGCTTATAGGAGATTTACACCCATATAGCTATGAAAAAGAATCAAGATCTGCTTTCTCCCAGTCTGTCCCCACTTAACGAGAAAAGGATTTTAAAAAGTCTGCCACTACTCATGGCCGTCTCTGAAACCTCGCAGAAGAATTAGCGATGTAGTTTCATATGGGATAAATGTAAAATAAGATGATTAGATGATTTCAAAAACTCCTAAAACACAGGTTTTGGCAGAGTCTTTGACGCTCTGAAAATTTATCCTGAGTGATACTCACATTTGTGCTTTGCAGGTATAGAATGTATCTTCAGCATCTATAGAAGTTGTACAATGATGCAAAATACAAATAATGCTAAGAGAGATGAAAAAATATCTAAACAGAAACAGCTGAGAAATGGTGTTTATACGTGATAATAAAGCATTACAGTTGGAGAAAACAGACAATTCAGTCTCAAGTGTAATTCTTATTGTGTAAATGACAGCAAGGTAATTAGTAATACTACAGACTGCCACTGATGACCTGTAGGGTCACAAAGCTGTGTAATTCTCCTTGTTTATTAGCTTAACACAAAGGATCATTATGTTAAACCAAATTTAAAAAACAAACAAACAAACAAACAAACTTGTCTTTATTTTTTTGCTAAAATAGTTTTTCAAAGGCAATATTTGTGATACATAATTGACTTCTATCGTAACTCAGTTCTCTCAGAGCTGTGTTTAAACACCTTGTTAAAAAATAATCCCCAGCTTTATATAGTGCAGCATATAAACCATTATACATGCATATTAATTTCTGTCAAGGTAGTTCTTTTGACTATGCTAAAAAAGCCTCCTTTTAACGCTAAGACACTTCATTATTTGAAAAGTGAATCTCTCTAAGTTTAATTTCTCCCCCATTTGTCTTTGGAATGGCACATTTGTGTTGTTTTACTGTACTGAACTGCTTTGGCTGTTTCATAAGGGCTGAGTATTTCACTAAGCTCTTGCAATATTGAAAGAATCTATATTCTGAGAATTTGAAAACATGTCAGCCCACCTAAATTACATATTGATCAGGTTTAATTGCATGCCACCCATCAGTATTAGGTTTGAAAATTCATAAAAAAAGAAATAATGTACTCTTTGTGGATGATTACTTCTGGGGCATTTAAATGAATTCCATCACTTAACCCTGAGCCGAGACAGATTATTGAGCCTTGCAATCTAGCCAGTCAAAGTCTAAAGCAATAGAACAGCTGTTTTCTAACTACCAGAGAAAAGCAAAGAACAAACAATATAAATTTATATAGATTTTCTTTTAAGTAAAATGCTAAATGTAAACATGCATTTTTCAATTATTTCATAAATGTCCATTCTTGCTTTGCTAAATTAGGGTCTGCATTTTTAATTTTTTCTTATTTCCATATATAAGTTCACACTATAATTATGTTTCTAAATTAGAGAATTGCTATTGAGAAAATTCTTGTCTGTGCATTTTCATTTTAACTGTGTGTTTCTTATAAATCTGCCACAATCATCACTTAAATCTAGGAACATTGAGTTTTATCCATGTTCAATATGCTTCCTGGCAAACACAGATTTTATGCTTGTGTTCTTCAAAAGCCAGACTGGTGGAGAAAGAATATTAATTTTCAAACTGTTCTTTACATTAAAAAATTATGCTTCTTGGTACTGGGTGTGTTTTAAGATATTGTGCTTATGTATGTTTTTCTCTACAGCATATCAACACAGAGTAAAAAGAACCAGTTAAAATCATTGGTTTTGCTTGGATAATAGTTTAAAAGTTACATTTTATTTAGACACTTTGAGGTAATAAATATCTTTGAGCATAATCAACTGTCTTTTATCTAGGTCTGTTCCTTAGTGATGTCTTTTTAGGACCTTTCATAATGTCTCCTCTTAATGTGCAGATGATTTTGAAATTGAAAATTATTTTAAGAGTTAAGAAGTTACAAGTATTTATCACTATTTTCCCTCACATCTCATGAAATGCTTGTCTCAATTTGTCTTAATTTTTTACCATTTTATCTTCAAAATGTCTTCATTTCTATTGGCCTAAGTTTTCAGACTTATCAAGATAAAAAATCTGGTTTAGCAAACAGGGATGTACGTGTGTATAAATGATCTTTTTATTTACTATGCATCTTGGCTTACTGTATAGCCTATAAAAAGTACGGTTCCTATCCTACCTAATATAAAATTATATAACTTCAAAAAGGGAATATAAAAACTCTATTCATCCTGAGAATGTGCCAGTATTTAATGCTATATTGTTTATGACCAACTCAGTTATGAAGTCCCTAGAAGAAAAGAACTCCACATAGATTCCATACCCCACCCCCAACTATTTCTATATGAAAGTTAGTCTGCAATTAAATTGACAATGCAGGCAGAGACACACACACACACACCAGTGTTGTAGTACTTAATCACTTACATGAGTGATTGCAGATCAGAAACAAAAATCCTATCTCATGCTTGTAATACCTTTGACCCCTGAAGCAAGTCAGTGGCTGAGCTTAACTTATACATGTTTTTGTGGTCACCAGAAGAAAAAAAAACCCCTGCAATTTTATTGCAATTTCCTTGATTTTTCTGCAGGAGAGAATAACTGATTATTAAGTGGGATACAGACAAGGAGGCAAACTTTCTAAACTCTTAGACTCATCCATTCATGGTTCTTATCTATCTAAGGCTACTATTAGTCAAAATAGAGTAGGCCCAATATTTGAGTATAAAAAATTTTATCAGTCACAGCATACTGGTGCTGTTGTTTCAAACCATTATATCAAAGAATGACTGGTGAAAGATATAACTCATTAAAACCCAACTATTTACTGTTAGATAAGTTGTTCTTGAGCAGGGAAATGTTTAGGAAATTGAGCTGAAAGCAGAATTTAGCTGACTGATTTTGTAAAGTAACCTGAAGATACTGGAAACAAAGAAAGTCTAAAAATACTGCCAAACGTGCCAAAGCAATAAAAAATGTCTTTAAACTTTTTCCTTTGTTTTATACTAAGAGGTAGGAATTCTTACATACTGTATTTTCATATTGGGATAATTTTATCCCTATTGGAAGGTAGGGTTTTACTATGAGTTATATTGGGTACAAGATATTCCCTCTGACAATTCTATTTGGCCCTTATTAAGTGTAATCAATTAATATTAAGAACAGTTGTAATGTATTATGAAGTTTTGTAAGACTCCCATCTCTATTTCTGGCCATGAGCAATGCATATCAGGAAGATTTTATTGCTTAAAATGCTCAGGGAAAACAAAGAGCAAACTCCTGAGGTTTATTCAACCAAATAACCAATGTATTTTGCAATTACCTTTTATGAGTATAAGAAAATGTGGTCAGGACATAGTGTGACAGATATTACTCATATAGGCTTGTCACCTGAGAATTTAGGTTTGAATGCTGAAAGACATTTTTGAAGCAGTAAAACAAATTCTTTTCATTAAATGTTTTTCATATATAATTCTGTATGTAAGTCCATAACATTGCAAATTAGAAACAGAAATCAAGGCAAAATCTTCTAGAGCAAAAAAAAATGCCCCTGACAAATTTGCCATCCAGCTTTATGATGTAAAACACAGGGGATAGCTTTGTACTGTTTTGCACTAACAATTGAATTAAATAATTAAGCTATTATATAACTGGTAAAGCATTTCCTATAGATTGGATTTTTACCTTATGTTCTTCTTCTTGGCAACATTTTAAGCTCTTTAAGATAATGCTTAATGTTGGGAATAAGTGCCTGGGATTTCAGAACACTGTTGTTCAGGGATTTTCTTTTATCATATACTTCTGTTGTTAGCTGTGATAAAACACTATGATTTAAAGTAAAAGCAGTTGTGTAGAGTTTCATAATATTAAAGCTTTAGCTGAAGCATTTTTGGGAGATAGAGACTTGTCATGTTAAAAGTTTCTGTACATTTTTCTGTCTGTGTGCATTTCCCTGCTGTAGGAATGCCCCTGAAGTCCCCGTTTTGGGGTTACAGCATCAATCTACTTTTCTTCTGCCTGTGGACAAATCAATAACAAATCACTTATTACTTACTGAGTACATAGGAAACAAATCTGTAGAAGTCTAGATCAAAGAATGTGCTTATGGCCTCCCAAATTCAAGCTTACTACCTATAAATCATCACTACCTGTAATCTGCGAAGAATTCTGCAATGACTGATGTGTTGGGTTCGATGTAAAGATTTCATTGTACCATGTCTTCTCCCCCTTCTTTCTCTTTGCCACTGTTGGCTTGCTTTCTCTCACTTTCCACATGTTTAGTTTAGAAGACTCAAAATCAGACGAGTGTGGAGTATTTGCACTGCTTTTGCCCCCTTAACCTTAAACTGTTCTCTGAGACTTATCTCACAGCATCTGTTAACTGTCAGGTCTAGCTCTGAGGGATTTGTCAATGTCAATCCATTATCACTTGGCAGGGGCCATCACAGAGCGATACAAAATCCTCTTGTCTTACCCCTCTCATAATACCTGAACCCTATTACTCAAAAATGAGATGGTTAGAAAAAATTTCTGAACTGAAAGAAAAAGACAGGCAGGAAAATTCTACATGGCAGGTGGTCACCAGCCATAATTTATTCTGCATATAGTACAAAGGCCTCAGGAATATGAGCATTCTGGATGATATTCCGTTCTTATTGAAGTCAGTGGGAATTTTTGCATTGACTTCACTGGGGACCAAGATGTCATCCTTAGTTTCCTAAAAGGGAAGAAAAAGAAGGAGGGAAAAAGAGAGAAAAAATTATTTCCTGGTGAAACAAAAATGTAAGATCAAAATTTCTGTTATTTTACTGGGTGGGAGGGGAGGGAGGGAACAGAAGAGGAGAAGTCTTTCTTTTGGAGTATTTGGATTTTTTTTAAGTTTTATGTAGGTATAGAATAGAATGAAAAAAAGCTAAAGACTTTTTTTAAATGTTGACAATTGTATATGTTACATACACTGTACTCATATAGTTTTAGTTTAAAAATGCAAAAAAACCCTGAAATGCTTTTGCAGTCCTTTCTGCATGATATCCCTCCCTTTCTCTGAGCTCATTCAGGAAATTATTATAAGTTTACTCATTGCAACAATTTTTTTTTGAATTCTAATGAAGGTAGAGATAATTTGCTCAGTTTTCATTTCTAAAAACGTAAGTGAATCTGCATGCTGAATGAAATATTTTCCTCTATTTTTAATTACTTTTTTTAGAATCTTCAACAATTAAAAAATAATTTCATTAATAATCCATATCTAAGTTCCAATTACATTTTTTTTAAAGTGTGCTGCTAAAGGGATGCAAGGCAACCTTTTAGTAATAGACTGCTTTTTAGCATACATTAATGTTTTCCACTGCCACACTTCAAATCATAACCACAGATGATAATGTGAATAGAAGTAAATAGAAAATACTATCTTATGGATTAAAGGCACTTCATTCTAAAAATTTTTCTTTGAGATGTTTTACTTAAGACAATTATTTAGCAAACTACTTCTCTGTTTTTACATCTCTTTTTTTCTCTTTCTTTCTTTTAATTTTTTGAACAAAATTCAAATTCGTGCTCCATGTTTTGGGATCTACATAGTTACTACAATATTGTGCTATAGAGAAGTGTAAATTTCAGTTGGTTATTGCTGACTGTCAAGGACCAACACAACCATCCAGCTGCTGCTTCACTGTTGTTATTCAAGTATTAAAAGGCTCTGCAAGCTCAAAGTTTCTGGACAACTATAGTACAAACATTTAAAACATGTATCTGAAAAATCATTGGAACTTGAAATATCATCTCTTCTAACCAGATTTTGGGTTTTGCTTTAAAGATTTCCTATTTCCACTCTCTGGTCTATTTGAAATCACTCATCTTGATATGATGTCTTTGCTCTGTCTCCTGGGCAAATGGGGACATCAAACAAACCAATTAAAATCACAAAACCAAAAAGCCCCCTAAGTCATGAAAGTCTCCCTCCAGTTGAATTGCTCTTAATCTAAACCACTAAAATAAATAATTCTATTTCATGAGAAGATTCAGATTGAAAGGCATGCTGAAAGAATGCTACATGCTTCTCATCATTTCACCTTAATAATTTTCACAGTTGAGTTGAGCATATGCCTATAGCAACTTTATGTTCAGTCTTTGTGAGCCTGTCTCAAAAAAGCACAAGTGAAAATGGAGCAGGAAACTGTTAACATAAGGATAAGCACCTTGACCTACTTAGGGACAAATTTACATTTTAAGTCTTATACTCTCTTAAAATGAGCCCATCACTGGCCAAATCTTAGCCAAATCAGTGAGGATGGTGGTGGTGCCTCTGTATATTTAAGAAAGTAGAAAATTCTGCACAAAGGCTGTGAGAGAAATGTGAGAAACAGCCCTGCAGACAGCAAGGTGAAGAAGGAAGTGAAGGAGGTGCTCCAAGCATCCAGGTAGAGATTCCTATGCAGCCCGTGGATGAAAACATGGTTAGGCAGGCTGCCTACCTGCAGTCCATGATGGACCACGCTGGAGCAGATATCCATCTGCAACCAGGAGAGGACGCTAGGTAATATCAGGTAAATGTGCCCTGTAGCAAGCTGCAGCTGATGGAGACCCTGGAGAATCTGGACCAGGCTCCTGGCAGGAATTGCAGCCTGTAGGACGTATCCATGTTAGAGTAGCTCATGAAAAGCTGTATCTTATGCGAAGGACCCCATGCGGGAGAAGGAACAAAGGCGTAAGGAGCAGCAGAAAGCATTATGAATTGACTGTAACACTCCATTCCCATCTGATCCACTCAGGGTGGGTGGAGAAAGTAGAAGAGTCAGGAGTGATGTTGAGCCTGGGAAGAAGGGAAGGGTGTTTTAGTTTCTCACTATTCTACTTTATTTGTAATTGGCAATAAATGAAATTAATCATCCCAAAATGTCTCATTTGCTTGTGACAGTAATTGGTGAGCAATCTCCTTGTTCTTATCTCAACCCACAAGATTTTTCATCTTACTCTCTCGCCTTGTCTTGTTAAACAGGAATGAGAGAACAGTTTGGTGGACACCTGGCAGGCAGCCAAAATTAACCCACAACAGTATTTCAGAGGTATTTTAAACAAGTGGAGCATTAAAATAGCTGTAAATGCTGAACCTTTTCCCTCTCATCCCCCTTTTTAACTCTCTTTCACAGTTTTATCTTCATCTTTATTGAGTTTGAAGAGAAAAAAAGGCTGTGGAGGGAAAGGGTTATGTTCTGGAGAAAAGCAACCTCAAGCTTTTAGTAACAAAAAAAAATTATTAATGGTTAAAAATGAACCCAGCATATATATGGCTCAGAAAAATGTTCCTCCTCACCCCATTCTATTGATGAAGCAGAAGGAGGAATCCATTGAAGTAGGTGGAAGTGAAGGAGTAATTGTACTTGAAATGGGAAGATTTTAGTAGACAGCCAGATAGGAGGCAGAGAATATAAAGGAATAACTCTTAGAACTCTTCAAATTTTTTTGCAATTCTTTCTCAGATCTCTGAAAAAGTAAAAAATAACAAAAAACAAACCAACAAAAAAAGACACAACAGACATTCCTGTACATTGAAGACATTCTATTAACTATTTGGAAGAGAAATTGCAGATTGCTCTTATTCTTCTAAATGAGCCAAGTGGAATATAAAGTCTTGGCTTTAGTACAGGTCTTGGGGTTTGAAAAAGGCAGAATGTTGATAGCTGCACATTGATCTATTAAGAAGTTATTTCATGGCAGGCTGGCAGAGACCTAATAATATTAAAGGTTTTGATGAGGAAGTCACCAAAGTTCTAAGTAGAAATAAGATAAAAACTTTCAAGTTGAATTATGTATTGCAACCATTTCCTGTTGCCTGGATTTAAATTAATATTAACTCTCTTAAACTGTCTCATTTAGTTGGGTAAAATAGGACTATAACTGGATAAAATTCTATGGCATGTCCAGTCAGAGGAGACTAAATTGTGTGAGATTATTAAATTCTTCTGGCTTTAAAAATCTATGATTTGGTAATAAATTCTATATTCCTTGAAGAAAGAGGTTCCAAATATAGATAAACAGAAAGATAGATTTACTGTGGCAAGAGAACCTCAAATAAGGCAAAAAATGTGGGACTCTATGCAAAAAGCAGGCTCCTAAATTTCTTGAAGTAGGGATGAGAGAACATTTGTCCTGAAAATCAGCTACAGGGATTTTGTTATTCTTCCTCACTAGTTTGAATGAGTTGCTGATTTTAAAAGGTAGGCCAAAACACCGTTTTTTTTCAGAGGCTGAGTTGTCAACCAGTTCTGCTGTCCCTTATCAGGTGTAAAAGTATCAAAAGACTTCTCAGGATGCCAGTCAATGACAAGATATAATGTGGGGTTTCAAGTTATTTTGAATATGTTGAATATTGTTTCTCATTACTACAGGTTAATTTTGCATTTAAACCTTTGGACCTAGAGTTTTACTGAAAAGAACAGAAGTGGTACCGTGCTAAACTGGAGACTAACAGCTCTATCTGGCTACGTTTCTAAGCATACATTCTGCATGCCTAGAAATGGCAAGCAACAACGACTATATAATCAACATTGTTATCATATAACACATTTTTTCCTACTGTGATAAAAATGTCCTGAGCAATCAACTGAAAACCAAGTTCATGTTTTTATGTCCATGTAAGTCAACACCTTCATGCAAAAAGGCAGTACTGTTGATGAGATGCTAAAGATCTCATTCACTTTTTATTTGATGGTGTTTCTATCTCTGGAATTCATCTGACATTTACAAATCTTGTCCATGAAAAAACCCCAAACCCAACAACTTTTGCCAATAAGTGCAAATTTGAAACTAGAATTACTATTGATGCTGATCTTCTAGTAGTCATAGAGCCAGACAGAATCCACATATAGGAAATGAGCACAAAATGCCTCTGTACTTTAGCACAGCTCAGTTCAAAGTGTCTTGGTCTACCTTTCTTGTTTCTATTTTAACATCAGCATGAAAAGTGAGTAAAGCTTTTTATCTTTTGTTTTCTTTGTCCTTTTTGTTTTGTTTTAAAGTATCAGACATACCTGCTATGTGTGTTTAGGAAAAGGAGAGGCTATGAAAACCACAATGCAATTATTCAGTGCTTTTTAGGTAACATCTAAGCCCATATTCTGCCTAAAAATGCACACATACCCTATTGAAGTCAATGTTCATCTGTTATTTTACCCATCATGCTTGACCTGGAAGTACATGGCCTTAAACTTTTGCTCAGATCCTTTCCTCCTCTGGGTTTCAGAATATACTTTCAAATTGAGATATTAGTACAAGTGACTTTGAAAGAAAAAGCAACATATTCAAATTTTTTTAGCTGACATCTTAGAGGCATGGCATAGTAATAAGGTAAAAACAAAACATAACAATCTCTCTCATCTCCACAAAAATCCTGAGGAGCTAAACTGCTAGTACAGCATGATTTTAACCACAAATAAAACTGTATTATCATCTTGAAAGTAGCTCTTAGCAGGGACTCACACAGCAGACAGGATTGTATTATTCTGCCACTCCCCTATACATCTTCTAAAGAAGTTCTGTTTGGAATCAAATGGTCTTCTTTTTAATTATTTTTTTTTAAAGAATAATCTGATTTTTGAACACAACCAGTGGCACTTCATATATGCACACCTTGCAAGTGTGTAACAAAAAGCTTCCTTTGTTTGTTTTCACCCAGGGAATTAATCGCCACTACCTTTATTTGTATTATAATTGAGTTTGTGCCAAATCAGTATACCCATTTGAACATCTGCAACTATAGAATCCTCCCCTGTTTTCCTCTATACTGTTTTTTCTGATTTGGAATGTCTTTCCCCTTGTATGAGATTTTCAAATAGAGTTTTGATTCTTTTAGACACTATCTCTGTCCTCTTTCGAGGAAACATGTTTGAATCTCTCTCATAGCTACAGGAAGGGAAAAGAACTATGATATTAACACATGCATTCTGTCTCACACCCCCTCCCTGCCCTCCCCGGCCACACCCAATAAACTATTCTTTACTCTACGTGGCACTTGTGTTATTATCTGGTTTTCAAAGCTTTTCCATCTCATATAAAGCATGAAAATAATGGTCCAAGAAGGGATACTATAGCAGCAAAGTGCTTTTAAGGTTGTGTTCATTTATATTGGTGAATATTGCTTTTATGCTGTATATATCTCCCAAATGAAATAAAATAAAATAGCATAACTGAACCTATGTACTTCCCAGAATAACTGTATCCATGTTAGATAATTCTTCTCTTATGTATACATTGGTAAGAAATTGCTGTTCATCATGCTTCCATGGTAGATAGTAAAAGGGAAGAGATTGGCGTGTAGGCTTAGCTTTATTCTTCTCATAGTTCGTTTTTTTCTGAAATTAGAGGTGATGAGAAAGGTAACTGTGGAAGATAGTAGGAGGCATTGAAAAAGACAAATGCATTTTCAAAGAAGTCTTTGGAATTTTGTCCCTTTGATATTACCATTCTTTCGCAAAAGAAAACTAAACAAAGCAAAACAAACAAAAATTAACAACAAGAAAATCCACCAGAGTCCAAAGGAAATTGGCAGGGAATGTCTTATCTCAGGAAATCATGAAAAGTCAACTTTAGAAAGTTAAATTTTAAAAATAAAATTATTAATTAATTCGGCTTGAGATCTGATGTGGCTGTGGAAAATTTAAGAATAATCATTGGAAGTGTCTAAACCACACTTTTACATGGTGTAGATTTCAAAGAAAAGCTTCTCTTTAGTACCTGAACCAAAGCACTGAATGTGTGTAGTCAGATTATGTGTTAAGTCTCTCTTTTGCTTGTTATCTATCATAAACTTTGTGGTACAAAACAGAGGTAATCAGGGTGAGCAGTTTCTAATGTTGTACCTGCTATATCCTGCCTCAAAATATCTATTTTGTGTGTTGATGTGCTTTCCCAAAAATTAATACATTCACATAATGAGTTCCCAAAAATGTCCTGGTTACATTAGCATTGATATTGCTTGATCAGAGACCTCACAGACAGAATCCCCTCCATCTCCAAATTTTACTCACTTGATGCTTTTGAAAGTATTTTAAAATGCATGTACTTAAGTGGCTTTATCAGAAAGTAGTTAGGCTGTAGTTTAGCATCAGTGGCATTTACATGTGTAAAGTCAATAGACTATCACAGAGGAGGTGGGGCGGGGTTTATATGTTAGTGACAAAGAGGTGCAGAATCACTTTGGGGAGAGATAAGGTGGGACTTTGTCTCTTTAACCTCAGTGAGTTTGCGACAGTTCTCAAAACTGTCTTGTCCTGGTAATCTACTTTCAGCTTTTTAACAGCTTTAAAATTACCATATGACGTCAAAAAACAGAGCTCCCAAGAGATAAACAGAGAACTCTTTGCCTTTCATAGACTCACAACTCCATAATATGGAGAGAAGGCTATGTCAGCACAGCAGACTCCACAGTAAAAATTGTCTGAAACTCAGAGTCCCATGGAAGCTGAGGTTCAAGAGCCTATATTTGCATATAGACCTATCACTACTGACATTTTTACACTAGCGCTTCCAGTGAATAAATGAAAGGATTTGTTCTGTGCTGAGAATGCCTGCTTGCATCCTTCTGTAATTGAATTTCAGTCTTGGCTTTTAGTTTTCTCTTTTCTGTATAAATATATTTATAGCTAGTGTAAGTTTAAACCTAGTTTGAGGGTTTTTCCCCTTTCTCCCTTTTCTCATCTGGGAAGGGGAGACAGACTGACTCTGTATTGGGAAGTTGATATTTTGCCAGCTCAACCCAAGACAATACTAAAACATGAAAACTACTGTCTTTGATAAAAATTTTACTAAATAAGCCACTGAAGGAAGAAGTTATTGGCAGCCTTTTCATTACTAAACATAGCGTAAAGCACCTGATTATTTTTACATTTATATATTCTGAGGAGACTTTCAGGTACATCAATAAACACTAGGTCTAAGTACTCTGAATAAAATCTTTCTTGTTTTTAAGAAACTGCAAAATTACTTTTTGCTTGTTTATTGGCACAAAATGCTACAAGAACCTGTTCTTTGTATATCAATATGTTTGTAGCTGTTCATAACCAGAATAGTGCAATTTTATTTGAGAGTGATGGAGTAATAAAGAACAGGGTTATTTTGAAATAGTTTGCCAAGAACAAATATCCTGATAAAGAACGCAGACATAACATTCACTCTGGTGTTTGAAACAGCTGAATATTTCTTTAACTTACCTTGTAAGTGAGACAAGCAACTAAGGAAAGTTGTAAGAAGAGAAACAATCTGATTTCAAGGATGTCAAGGTTTTCATTGCTCATTTGAAAATTTAAAGCACTAAATTGACACACACACATTCTTTGTACTTATGATCTGTTTTCTTCCTTTGATATTACGTCTAGTTTTGCAGGTAATCTTTCCACTGGCACTTTGGAAATTTTCTTAACATTTAGCATATTTCTTTTTAAAACATGAGTCTTAAAGAGGCAATACGTAGATTTCATTATTTAGTAGGAAGAGAGATAGGAAAGCTTTCAAAATATGTGTGTTGGGGAAAAGGGTGCTGTGTAGTGAGAGGATTTCTCGTGTCCTTGCCAGCCCGCCCCGATACGGCACCCCAGGTTTGGGCTTCTAGTCGCATGTGCGTTTCTCACAGAGATAAGAGCCATGCGCTAAGGTTAAAAGCAGGAATATATTCCACTTTATTCAAGGGCGAACAGGTTATATAGGGTTTCAGGGGGAACACGAGGACTGCAACAAGTTCTCACAGGCTGGGGGCCTTTGTTCATGAGGCAGTGGTCTGCTCCCATTGGCTGAGGTATGTTTGTTCACGTGGCAGCCATGGCTCCCTTGGCGTCAACGGGTCTATGTTTACCTGGGGTTTGAAGTTGTTTCCTCCTTTTTCAGACTGCTTCAAGGTCACCCTGACCTTGCCAGCCTGTCAGCCCCTGAATAGTGTTGTGCATGAGGAGCTGAAGCCAAACCTTTCCCACAAATCCCCCGCTCTGTTTGTGCAGAACACATGTTAGGTTTGCTGAGCGCATGATCACCTGATGGTAACATAGTTGCTTTGCTAAGCCCTTGAGGTACAAAACCTTTTGAACAGGGTACAGTAACATTTATCTAGTAACAAGTATAGCTGTTATAAACTGCATAGTACAGTACCTCTTTAACCAGGTGGAATGAGATTGCCAATGTTAGCAACACACAAACTGAGGCATGTAAGGCTTGCTTATTACCAACAACTTACAAACTTACAACTGTTACAACGTTATGCGCATAAACATGAACTTTTTCTCCACGTGGATTATGAAGGTCTATTGGTGCAGTCGTTACCACACGGACCATTGCTTTTGTGCCAGGAGACTAAACCAAGAAAGGGCTTTTGGCAATGTCCATAATGAGTGCAAAATCACTTTAGCAAAGAGGTAGCTCCAGTCCAGCTGATCCAATTCTCCTTGCAACCTTTCAAGTTCAATTCTCAAACTCTACCTGGCCAATGTAGAGTTTACTGAGAGAAGCCTTAAGTCTCAGTCACTTCAGACACTCCTGGTGCTGCAGCAATGCTGTCTGGAAACAAAGTGTTAATTCACAGAGAAAATTCACAGAGGCTAAACATGGTTAAAACTGCATTGTAGAGAGAGCAAGTGCTGATGATCTTACGCTCTCCAAAAGGTGTTCTGCAGCTGAGGGGACAGGTGTCCTTACCCCTGTAGCCCTGCTGGGCTGCTTAGCAGTGCAATGAACTTAAAACTGCTTAAACTCATTTTCATTACTTAGCTGAAATTAACAGTGTTCACCTGACAAATTTTCAGACACCTTTGTGCCTTTAGGATCTGTTTGCAACTTGGAGGTACAGGCTAAATAACATGCCAACTTGAACTGGACTGTTCTCATCTGGTTGAAGTTAAAGACAGTCAACGAAAAATCCTACTAACAATAGCAATTAAACAAGCCATAATAACAGCTAGAATTAAAGCTCCTTGTTCCAACAAAGGATCTTGCAAACTGATTAAGATCAGGGAATAAACCCATCTTTCTAAAGGAGAAATGTTGGTAGTCAACCTGTCAAAATTATTTTTCACCATTTGTATTTTATCATGAACCTGTTTGGAGTGCATGGCCAATTCTGTCTGACACATCCTTCATCAAGCATTTTGGTAATGATGTTTAGTTGTTAAACTTTATAGATTTACTTGTTGAGCAAATACCACCCACATATTTTGTTTCACACCCCACCCAGTAGCAACAGCAACAAACCAAAACATACAGGCAAGAAATACACTGAGACAAGTCTTGTGGTTAGCGTTCTCAAATGCCAACAGGTGGAACATGGACGTCTTCTCGTGAACTCCTAGTCTGTTGGTCCGAGTTTGAGTTGCGTGCTCCCTGGCCTCCTACAATTTCATTCAGATAGTGCTGATCAATCTTGTCCAAAGCAGCCTTCAGGTAATTTCTCAGGCCCTTTGTTGTGGCAGCACGGGCACCGCTTCGGTCCCGTGGCAAACACGTGCATTCTGCAGCACGCACGGCTCTGGCTTGGCATGGTGTGCAACACGGCTCTGGTCCCTGGCGGCGCGCTCCAACCCCTTGTTCAGCGGTGCGCACGCTTGGCTCCGTCCCCGGCCGCAGCGGTGCGGCTTAGAAACACCTCACGGCACACAGGGCTCTGACCCCGCAGCGTGTGGCTCCGTTCCTGGCCCTGCTGCTCGCAGCAGCGGCAGTGGCACAGCCCCGCGTGGCGGTGGCGCCTTTATTCGGCACGGTGCGGCCCCGGCCCCGCGCGGCGCTACAAGCTGGGTGTTAAAGGACCCTGCAAGGCATGGGAATGTTTCTGTCTTCACCCCAGTGACTCATGTGTGATAACTTCCCTCCAGGGAGACATTAGCACCTTCACACTCAGCCTGAGGGATCATGTCAGCTAATGCCATTAGGGTCTGGCACAATAGGCAGTTGCAACAACACAGACCATCAAAGATTTCAAAAATATCTCATGACACACAGAGTTAAATCACCCATTGTGAAACTCCTCACCCCGTGGGAGATACTTGGCATTCCCACCTGAAACCAAGCATATATAATCTTAGAGTTTTGGGATTTCTAGTACCACTCACTGGATCTTAGAGGAGGATCAGGACTTCAACAGGACTGCTACTGCCACTCATGACAAGACTGAGACCATCATCCTCACCAACGGCTTTTCCTTTCCTTTTACTTTGTACTCAGAGGGACCACATGATTCTCAGCATAGGGGCTGATGAGCACCATTCTGTTTTTGCCCCAGGGTGCGGGGTTATACATCTGTTTTTGTGGGTTAAACCAAGTTTTTCTCTGTATCATTGTATTTATTGTAATCATTTTTGTATATTGTAACTCGGACTTGTACTCTCTCCTGAGTTGGATTCATTTCTCCTGCTGGTTTACCTTTAAACCAGCAGAACCTCGTACACCCTAAATAATTAACTAGCATATACCTCACAATTGTAATATTCACATTGTAGACCTGCCTCTTCCTGTTGCAATCCAAAGTCATGTGTAGTGTATGCAACTGTATGAGAGACAAGGGGTAAAAAATCCTCTGTGTTTATTTCCGTGTATTATTGTTTCAGGTCCTGCAGTAGTCTGGATCTTCTGATGGTACAAGCTCTTAAAAAGAATACTGAATTTTTATGCACATTGTATTTCCCAGGGGGCCAAGAAGGCCAATGGGATCCTGTCCTGTATCAAAAATAGCGTGGCCAGCAGGACCAGGGAAGTGATCCTTCCCCTGTACTCTCTGTTGGCGAGGCCACACTTTGAGTACTGTGTTCAGTTCTGGGACCCTCAGTTCAGAAAGGATATTGAGGTGCTGAAGCGAGTCCAGAGAAGAGCAACAAGGCTGGTGAAGGGACTGGAACACAAGCCCTATGGGGAGAGGCTGAGGGAGCTGGGGTTGTTTAGCCTGGAGAAGAGGAGGCTCAGAGGTGACCTCATGACTCTCTATAATTACCTGAAGGGAAGCTATAGCCAGGTGGGGGCTGGTCTCTTCTCCCAGGCACTCAGCAATAAGACAAGGGGGCACAGGCTTAAGCTCTGCCAGGGGAAATTTAAGTTGGATATCAGAAAAAAATTCTTTACAGAGAGAGTAATCAGGCATTGAAATGGGCTGCCCAGAGAGGTGGTGGATTCACCATCCCTGGAGATTTTTAAACGCAGATTGGATGTGGCGCTGAGTGCCATGATCTAGTAAATGAACTAGAGTTGGACCAAGGGTTGGACTCGATGATCTCGGAGGTCTTTTCCAACCCAAATGATTCTATGATTCTATGATTCCTCCATGTATTGATTAGTATAATCCTACTTCTTGTGCTACCTACAAAGTAAAAAAAAAAAAAAGTCACAGAAATTTGTTTCCATCTGATTTTCTAAGCTATTTTAATTTTCATCTTTTAATAACTAGTTTCTGTGTTTTCTGAGTTTGGAAAAGCAATAGATCAGCTATTAAAGGTCAACAAACCAAATTTACAAATTCCATAAATCCCACCACAGAAATTCATGTTAAACAACTACTGATATCCAGAATGATCCTGTGTCTTTTCATTTGCATCCAGGATGTTCTTGGGCACTAACTGGGAATGAAGCAGTGAAAATTGTTGAGGAGCGGATAAAAAAAGGGTATTGGACATGTGTGAATAAAATAGGTATGTTAGTTTGTGCTTCTGTTACACATCACAGTCTTGTTTCAGTTTGAGATTATGGAACATTAATCAAAACTGTGGCTTACTATGGTTTCCTACTATTTTTGTGATACTGTTTGACTTGTTGACAAAAATGAGTGGTAACTTACTTGGAGTAACAATATTTCTCTGAAAGCCTTCAGTTTTCACTGTACATAGTGAAATACATATGTAATAAATCCCATACTAAATATATACATATAAATATATTTAATATCTTTGTTTGTGGAACAAACTCTTTTAATTGACGATTCCATCACAAGTTAATTTCATTTGCAAGAAACATATCTGAAATACTCACTTTCCTTAAATTACCTTTCATTTAGTACACCTGAGAAATATGTACTGTCTAGTGCAATGACTTATGTAGGAAGTGTTGCCTTGTAAGGCTGAAGATGAAGACATGGTTATGTCATCATTAAGATTTACTGCAATAGTAATTTTTATTTAAATTTTTTGGGAATTGTCAAAGTAGAAGATGAAGTGCAGTACAGACATGATGCAAGATGTGTGCAGATAGCAAAATATTATTTGTATGTCACTGTCCATAGGAAAGGAGTTGTTGCTCTAACATTGTTAGTATTCAGATTTTCAAAATGCAAGGGCAGTAAATAACTCTTTTAATACACAGACAAAACTCCATGCATGAGTGTGTATATGAACACACACATAACCTTCTAGATAGTGAAATCTCTGGTGTTATATCCTACATCCATCATATTTTTCTGGCTACAGTAATATAACACACAAATATATTTCAATTAGTGGGGCTACTCCAAACAGGAAGCTCACCCTCAGCATTAAACAGAAATAGGAAGCTGCCACTTGTGCCTCCCATGAGGCACAGTAACATCTTTGGCAAATTTTAATGCTGACCTGATTTAGAAAATACATGTTCTTTGCAAAAAATTAAAAAGTAATTATTAAAGTCCTTAAGCAGATTGCCTTATTTTCACATTATACCCCAAAGAACTCTTTTATCCATAGAGTTTCACAAGATGATGTGAAGTATGG
>NC_092461.1:13365000-13367500 GCF_047495875.1 Pithys albifrons albifrons | reverse complement strand
CATTTTTAATTCAAGTTCTTCAAAGTGAGAGCTTGAATTCAGCTAAATTAATAATCAAGCCCTTCTAATTTTTACCAAAAATGTGGATTGAGCTATATAAAATTTGATTGAATTTTCTCATTAGTACATTTTATGATAAATATAATAAAAATTGTGACTACCCTGTCTAATAATTTTATCTAGGAAAATGGTTTCATAAAAATATTTTACATGATTTCAAAGTGCATCTGAAATAAGCTTCAGATAAATAGCTTAGGGCATATGTCTAAAGCTTCTAAAGTTTGCCTGAGAGAATAAAAACTATTTCCATATTGCCCTGTGCTGCTTGGTATGTGCACATGACTATCTCAAAGATGCTGTCATGGTTTGTTTCTATAGGAATGACTTCGTATTTCTATAACTCAGAAGGATTTGTGTTTTTCATCCTGTTTCTCCCTTTGGATTCTCTTACTTCGGTAGACTGGTTGCAGCAACTCTCAGCATTATCATGAGCACAGTTGTCCATGGTACCCAAGAAGGTACCAAGAAGAAAAAGTGAGTTTATGTGATTCCTGTGAATTAGTAAAAGGAGTATAAATTGCAGAAGTAACAGATACACATAGAGACTTAACTGCACCTTGTAATTCTCTTAACATAGTGTTCAGAATAAATACCATAGCAGAAGGCCACCCATCAGACTTAAACTATTTGTTGTGTAGATTTTATGGTATTCTGAGTATAATTCTGGCAAGTAGAAGAGAAACAAACTCTCATGTCTCCAGATTTAAAATAACTCCTCCTATAATTGTCTTCATATATTTAAGTCAATGTTTTATATATAACTACCAAGGAAAAGAAGTTGTATTAAATATTAAAAATAATAGGATAAGCAATTTTTTAGATCATGATCAATCATCTAAGAGCTAAACTAGCAATCACAATTCAGAAAGCATGTATATTTCTGGTTTAAATAACAGTTTGGTTTATAAGGTTATTCTTCATATTCATGTTTAGATAAATGTGCAACGCGTTAACATTTTAGCCTATAAATGCAAACTTCCCTCCTTACTATTTAGACATGATAATATATTGGTAATTAAAATGATGAATGTCTAGGTTTGAGGGGAAAAAACCCAAAATGTTTACCCACAAGCGGGGGAGGGGGCCTTCTCCACAGTAAATACGCCACTCTTTATCAAATTTAAGAAAAAGGAATTTTAATATAAGAAGGATAACTGTTCTTAACTGCCAAATATATATATATATATATATATATGTATATATGTAAACAGACTAGTGCAAACCGCTTCCCCAACACCACAAGAAAGAGAAAAAAAAAGCAAATAACAACAAAACCCAGCAGGTTTTTCCTCTGGGAGGAAAGTTATATTTAAGCAGTGTCAAATGTCACAGTCCGGCTGGCTGTGGAGTGAGTTCCCAGTAGTTCCCAGTCCCTCTCCAGTGAGACAGACGAGTGGTGAGCTCTCAGATGAACTCTGTGTTTCTTGTCCCAGATGAAGGAAAAAGAAAGCTGAAAGCGGGGAACCACCACGTGTCCTGCAAAACCAGCTGCACATCTTTCTCTCCCGGGTCACTGCCCCAGCCAGGACGGGCAGGTCGTGACGGTGCAGGTGGTGGTGAGACTGGAACAGAGGCCGGGATCCCAGATGCAGGAACCAGGAGAAACAGCCGCAGCGAGGAGAAAAAACAGCGTCTCTGCCAGAAGCCCTAGCAGTAGCCAGCAGAGCAGCTTCCCTCCTCGGCAGTCACCGCTCCCGAGTTCCGCCGAGCTAAAAAATGGAAATAATGTCCCCAAAACCAAAAGAGACAAACCTGCCCCCACCCAAGTGATTAGCAGTTAACTACTTCTTTTTTGTTAACTGCTGGCATGGGCAGTTATTGGCAGGGGAGAGAATTTACATAATAATCCCAAACTACAAAAATGTACATTTATATCGATGAGATTTTGATATCCAAAACAAGGGAAAGGGGGATACACAGAGATGATACATACATGGCAGTGGATAGGATGTGAACTGCTACAAGTCCTTGGTGTCTGTGGGGCCCGAGCACGTTAAGGTTCAAATTTTACTTTCACCCAATGACTGAAATAAGTTCAGCCTGGAGAGTTCATGCTGACACAACCTGAATGAGGATTTAATCCATGCTGTGATAGTTCAGCCCATTCCTTTACTTTTAGAGGCCATCTTGTGTCCAATTTCTTCCTTTACCCCTCTTTTTTTATTTTACCTTGACCAGAAGACTGAAAAGAACTGAGATGTATTAATATAGTGTCACAGTCCATGTTTTTGTATCTTAGTCCTTAAAAGATGTTACAACTGTGGAATGCATTGCTTAGAAAAGGGGAGAGTGAAAACTGTAGAATACCCAGGAAAACATGTGATACCGCATTTTCAACAGACTATTGTTTAATCTCTTTTTCTATTTCTTAGTCTTCTATTGAAGATGTGACATGAAGAGAAGTATCTGACCCATCAACACTTCTTTCTCCATGACCACA
>NC_092461.1:13280000-13360000 GCF_047495875.1 Pithys albifrons albifrons | reverse complement strand
CTAAGCTGGTAAGCTGTTAGTCAGAGATTTTTTCTATGTCTTGTTGTGAATTCTACTACTTGTAAAGAAGATGCTTCTCTGGAGTACATACAGAAAAACAGCTTTTCTTCTTTAGCAAGAGCCAGCAAATTTCCTTCCAATTCAGGTGTTTCAAAATCCTACGAAGCTGAACTTTTATTACTGTGTTTGAATTTTTGTCCAAGTACTATATATGCTGAAATTTCTTTGGTGGTCTGTTTTACTGGAGTTGTAAGTCCTTCCTAAACATTAATGTGTGTATTTGGCAGCACAAATTTGAGTTGTGGGAGCAGATGGTTGTCCCAATTTCAAAATTTGGTTGGTGAGATCATCAGTGATTTTCCCACGGACAAAAGGAAAGCTAGAAAAAAAAGGGGAAGTCAACCTCTATTGGAAAAGTCACAGACCAGAGTAGTTTAGAGGCCAACACATGGGATCTTTTTTCTGCTCACTCAATCACTGAATTACTTTTGCTTCTATTGAATTTAATTTCACATTTCTTGTGCTAGTGAGAGCTTGAAGCCTGGGAGATTCTCATGGCTGAAAATTGGGGCTAACCCTAGTCCTGTGGACTCCCAGTCTATTTTTCTAATCATCAAATTTCTTTTTTCAGCCAAGTCAATATTCAAAGGTTATTGCTTTGAGTCATGTGATCTGAGAGATTACATGAAGTCCTGGGAAGTCTTCTCATGCAATTTGGAATTTAGGACTGAAAATTTTGGAATTATGACTGTGGATGTACAATGTTAATACAATTTTTCAGACTTCTGAAGGCTAGCATGCTGATAACTGTTAAGCACTACAAACCTTTAACCTACATCTTTCATACTCCTGACACTCCACTTACCAAAACAGTGGTAAATGACTGGAGGAGCCAGCTCCTGATAGATTTACATTTAAGTCCCTCATAATTGTTTACCTGAGATTAGACGACATACCAAATATCAGAATACTGCTAAATTAAAAAACCCCAAAAAATTAGTATTGCCTGTGTGTGTGTGTGTGCGTGTGTGTTGCTGAGGAGGGAAGCTTTTGCTCCTGCTCCTGCTGCTGGCTGCTGCTGTTGCTTCTTGCTGAGGTGCTTCTTTTCTCCTCGCCACGGTTGTTCTCCTTGTTCCTGCATCTGGGGTCCTGGCCTCTGCTCCAGTCTCACCTCTACTTGCAGCATCACAGCCTGCCCGCCCTGACGAGGACAACGACCTAGGAGAGAGAATTTGCAGCTGATTTTCTAGGACACGCAGCAGTTCGTCGCTTCCAATTTTCCTTCTTCCTTTGGGACAATGGACACGGAGGGAGAGACAGAATTCATCTGAGTGCTGATTGCTCCTCTGTCTCGCTGGAGAGGGACTGGGAGCTCACCTGAAGCCAGCCGGGTTGTGACACTGATACTGCTCATAAGTATAACTCTTTTCCAGGAGGAAACTTGCCGGTGTGGGGGTTGTTGTTTTGGGGGTTGTTGTTTTTTTGTTTTTTTTTCTGTGGCATTGGGGAAGTGGTTTTGCTCTGGTCTATACATATATATACATATACCTACACCTACATATATATATATATCAGTAAAGAACAGTTATCCTTCTTGTATCCATTGTCTGATTAAAGTTCCTTTCTCCTAAATTTGATAAAGAGTGGTGTGATTATTGTGGAAGAAACCCCCCTCCTCCGCTTGTGGGTAAACATTTTGGTTTTTGCCCCTCAAACCAAGACAATTAGCTTTTCAATCCCTGTAGAAAAGCAGTTATGATTTCAACAGTGGTTTTCCTTTGTGAATATTATAATGGGTGTTCTCACTGAACAATGTTACCAAAATGTATATTCAAAAATGCAAAGCAAGCATGTATTTGTGTTTGTACATGGGGAAGGGGGGGGTAACGATTTTAATTTACACAAGTTTATTATTTTCTGTAATCCAATAAACATTTTCTGGGAGCAGAGAACAAGTCTGATGTTAAACAGTTTTAAAAGAACTTAGTTTATGAGATGGGCTTTACTTAAAGAAGCTATTTATTTGTGCCTTTTTCAATTATGGTCAAAAATTTTTTTGGCTGTGAGTGCAATGCTTTATAAACTTGCCTTAAAGAGGAAAATGTGGTCCCCTTTGAATACATGCATACACAGACTTGCAAAGTGCAGTGTTTGTGCTGCCAGCTTTCATTCTTGTGGTAGTTTTAGGTAGGCCTCAAATTAGCAGGCTCAGAGAATCTACATAGATTAGGTGAGACAGGTATCACCTGACTTAAGCAACCAAAGAAATATTTCATACCAGATGATGCAAACGTGAGATAGGTAGGAGGAGTTTTTTCAGCTGCCATCATGTCTGCAGTGGAGGCAGGACATGCTGCTGCTCCGCTGCTGTCTTGGGCCCTGCTGCTGCTGCCACTACTTGCATTTTGTTTGAGTTCAGGGAAGTAGAAATATTTTGTTATAATACTTTCTTGCTGGGTGTCTTTTGGGGTCTTGTGGATCTAGAGTGATAGAATATGTTTTCGGTGGGAGGTAAAAAATTGTTGTTATATCTAACTTGTGTAAGTGTGTGTTATATTATAGTTTGCTTTTAATTTTCTCTTATATGTATAAATATACATAGTTAGTTTATGTTTCAACCTAGTTTGAGGGGGTTTTTCCCTTTCTCCCCTTTCTCAGTGTAGGGGGGGGAAAGAGACTGACTCTGTGTTGGGCAGTTGGCATTTTGCCAGCTCAACCGAAGACAATTCTTAACATACAGCAACATAAATATTTTTCTTTTCACCCCTATTTTTTGTTATAATTATGTTAGCCTGTGTGGTGCAAATAGTGTTTCCAGTAACAGTGAAAGAAATTTCAAAATAAGAAAGCTGCCAGTGTTAACAGTGATTCTTGACACAACTAATGTAAACCTAACTGAAAACAGAAGGAGGTTCACTTGTCAAAATCTGGAATAATGCATAGTTTGGGATTTTCTACTCTCCCTGTCAGAATTATTTCTTGCAGTGAATTTCATTATTTTTCAAAGAGAGACAATTGTTTTCTTTTTCCCTTTATTTTTTCCTACCACACTGCCAATCCTGAGACCAAAAATGGCCTTTTACAATGAATTGAAGGAAACTGATCCTCATTATAAAGAGTTTTCAGTTCTCTTTATTGTTCAAAAATAAAGACTTTTTTCTATGTATTTATTACAAAAATTGGAACATGTTTTTTTCTTACTAAACTTGAAAGCAAGCCATGCTTCAATGAATTCCATATAACACAGCTGTTCTTCCAGCCTTGGAAGTAATGGTAGTAGTCTGATTTTGTTTTAAATATATAAAAAGCCTCTGATTCAAAGAAATACTTGACTGGTTTCTAAATAGGCATTTTGAGCCTTAATGAGCTAACATTAGGTTTACAGTTGGACTCGATGGTCTTAAAGGTCTTTTCCAACCTAAATGATTCTAAGGGCGTTGTTTATAAGGTCTGAATTTTGAGTTGCTGAGAATGGATGTACTGTCTGATTTCTCTTCTGCTGCGTGAGTTCATGGGAACATAGGACTTGACTCTAAATGCCTAACACATGGACTCAGGATCTCCTTTAGTGTAGATATCAATGAAGTTCTGTTTGTCTTCACTAAGGAAAGTATCAGAGTAAGTTTATAAAGGTGATTTAAAATAATTATGTTTTCTTTTTTAATGATGTCTATAGGATAGCTCACAAGAATTAAAAGTAGCATGACATGCAATTCTTTAGTTGAAGATGTGTTGATCATTATAGCAATTAGGAGATTTAAAATCTTCAAAAATATAAAAGGAATGGTTTTAAGAATTTTTTTTTTTTTGGTTTTGGTTTTTTAGGTCAAAGCTTGTTAAATACAGAAGGTCTGCACAAAGGCAAGATAGTGCTTTGGACATATCAGTGCCAATGATAATGTTAAAGCATCTTTCAACACGAGGAATATGTATTACATGCTAATTTGTTGAAAGTTATTATAAAATTAATTAATTTGGGGGACAGTCAAAGGCCATTTTTAAATGTTGGTTGATTTTTTTTCCTTTTTAAAAATAAACTATAAAATTACAATAGTTGCTCAGTCTATGTTGAAGGTTACCTAATATTCTCTGATAAGACAGCATAATTGCTGATAACATTAAGAGACAGGTAAACAAAACATGAACTGCACATTGAAGTGGATATCACTTGGCTTGTAGAAGACATTAGATATGCTCATATGGGCCCTTATTTTATTTTTTTCTGTTTGGTTTACCTGATATTTTCTTCATAGTTTAATTATAAGTGCCTGCGTATATGTGAAAAAAATCTAATCTAAGAGCACAACAGTATCAATAAAAAGGAGATGCATTGTGCTTTAAAACCATGAAGACTGTACCAAACACTAATAAAATCTCAGAAGTTCGGGTAAAGATGATCTGCGCCCTGAATGGTGGGAAAAAAAAAGGAAAAGATAACAAAATACTTATTCTGCAGTTAAAAGAAAAGTTCTGGACTGAACATCTCTTTTACAGTTGTTGATGACCTCATTAACACCTAAACCAGAAGATGTGTCTTAATTCCCTGCACTGCTTCAATGTCAGCAATACCTTCATGTGTTACAGAGAAAACACAGAGCACAAATATTTCATTTCAATTGCAAAGGAAAAAGAAAAGAGTTACCCTCTTATTCATCTTACAAGAAAGACTAAAATTGAAATTGAGTGTATGTTTGCTATTATTATTGTTTTGCTTTTTAGAAATTCAGTTCTGTTTTCTACACTTTTATGATATGCTCCAGTAAATATGGTCAGATTTTGTGATATTTGGGACTACAGGGTGGAGTAAGTTACAAGAAAACTGTATTAACCACTTACTGCTTCTTTTATCCATAGCTTTACAGAGGGGAGGTTGGAACCATACTGGACTTCTTTTTACCAAAGAAAATATAAAAGTTTTCAGGGAAATAAAGGTGTAAGATTAGCACCAAATTCTGAACACATTGTGTTTCTTTCCCTAAGGTTGTAACATATGGCTTTTGGCACACATTGTACCAAGAGGAGCATGTAGTACATCTTCTATGGAAACACTCCAAGAAACAGCCACAGTGGAATAATTTTAAAACTTGGAGTAAGGGTGTTTTTATGATGAATTATTGGATGGAGCTTTGAGTCAGCAGCAACTTGATTTAATATTACTAGATCCTGTGAAATTTTCATAGATTTTAAGATGAGGGCAGCACAGGGGACAGCCTCATTATTTCTCCTTGCAACATCCAATGAAACATAGGAGCATTTTGAAGTTGTGGGTTAATTGTTTGGCTTAAAGTGTAATTTATTTTTCAATGCTGAATTAGCAATACTTAGGCATATTATTCATGCTTTAGTAGAGAAAGTAGATTAGTTAAACTCCAGGAATTGAAGTCTTAAAGGTTACATTTTGAAAACAAATGTGTATGGAAGAGAAGGCAAATTATAAAAGGACATAGATTGTCATTATATGAATCAAGCATCCTCCTGGGAATACCGGGCATTGTAGGTACTAGTTCTGAGGACTTCACTGTCACCATCCAAGCTCGCTCAGCTGTGGCAGATGAACCTTAGGAGTTAAAGGGTGGGGCCATTTCACGCGTGCTGTGCCTTGCCTAAAAAATCCACTGCACAGGCTCAAAGGACACACTCACATGGGTAGAGCCCTTCTGAAATCTTCATTTGTGAACCCTAGTCATGATAATGATGATGATGTATTACTATTGAAGTTATTGATATTAGACTGTGATTGCAGGAATATTTTTCTATACTGTTTGATAGTCCCTTCAATCAGACTGCTTTTATTCTTCTTTCTCATCCTGAAACAACTCACTGTTTGTTTCTTGATTCTACACCTGTGTCCCAGAATGGCAACTTCACTAACATAAAAATTAAGAAAGTTGAGTTTCACAGCTGCTTCCCTGCAGAAGTATTCAGAGAGAAACATGCCTGAATGAATAGACTAGTAAGAGATCAAATTCTAATTATGTTTTCTTTTGCGAGTGTGAGGACCTGTGCACTACAATTCCCTGGATAAACTGCACTGTTGATCTCTGTACTTAAGCCAATGAAAAAAAGTGAATTTATTAATATTTATTGGAAGCATATACAGGCTTAAAGACCAATCTATATAGTAAAGCACCTTGGGAATCTGGGAATATTTAACCCATCACAGCTATACAAGTAAGTATTTATAAAAATTCCACGTGACAGCAGTGTAGTTCTGTGCAGTCATTCTTCCTGAGTCCTTTCTGTCTCAATACAGATAATCATCATCGTCATGGCTAGGCTTTGCGAACAAAGATTTGGGAAGGGCACTACCCATGCATGCTGCAAGCGTGCTGGTGGCTAAAAAGGCCAATAGGGGATGGACAGGTCCGGTCACAAAAGGCACAGCGGAATGTCTCCTTTGGTGAGGAATGATTCTTTCTGCATTGTCATTTCTCCTCGAGACTGACTCTGTGTGTGTTACCAAAGGAAGCAGCAGCGTTATGAATGTTGTCTCTCCATGAATCCCAATTGGAGGCCAGAGTGGACCACTGTTGGTGGTAACAATGGCCAAGGCTGAGGTATTTTTTCAGGGAGTCCTTGTGTCTTCTCTTTGGGCCTCCTTTCTCGCAGCAGCTGGTGGCAAATACATCATAGAGCACAATCTTCATGAGTGAGGTGGTGATCCTTCATCCTGGGGACACGCCTGCCCAGCGCAGCTGTGTTCTCGGCAGCATGGCCTCAATCCTGGAGATCCCTGCGTGTTCAAGAACAAACACATTAGTCACATAATAAGTCCAGTGGAAGTTTAGGATTGTATGGAGGCAGCGATAACTAATGGAAACATTTGAGGAGTCACAGGTGGTGGCGGTAGATGACCCATGATTCAGACCCATATAAAAGAGTAGACAGTACAATGGCTCTGTAGACACTGATCTTTATACTTCAGTTGTTTATTGGACCAGACTCTTTAATGCAGTTTTCCGAAGACTCTGTATGCCTTTGTTAGCCTCTTCTCTATCTCTTTGTCAATCTTACCGTCTGAGGAATCGCAAGGACGCAATCGTCCAAGAACGCAACCTTGTTTCACACCCTTGGTTATTGGAAAGGGCTCAAAGAGTGCACTGCTATATCTGACATGTCCATGCTGATCCTCATGTAGCAGGATGATCATTTTGAGGAAATTTGGCGGGTATCCTAAACATTCCAAGATCTGCCACAGGCCTTTTCTGCTCACAGTGTCAAAAGCTTTGGTGAGGTCAATGAAGGTTATATAGAGTCCTTTGTTCTGCTCCCCACACTTCTCTTGCAGTAGTTTGAGAACAAATACCATGTCTGTGGTACTCCTATTTTTGTTTGACCACATCAGAAGAGGCCAGTTGTCTGCAATTATCCAACCAGGTGTGGAGATGAGCTTTGGTTAGGCCACCTTTTCTAGGCCTCTTTCTGTGTTTAGCAAGCAGTGCTGTCCTTGAAAAAGGCTGCTTGATCATTCAGGATGCTGCCTCACAAAACTGTCATCTCCAGGGTTAGTCTTGAATGACCAATATCCTGAACAGACTACATGCAGGGTTGGGTCTGCAGCTTCCAGGCACCTTATCACATGCTCTTTTGAACCTCACCTGTCGCTACAGGGCTTTGCAATGTGGGTGTACCTTCCAAGCCTATGCAATGGATTTTTTAGGTGAGGCACAGTGGGATTGGAACTGGCCCCACCCCTTACTCCTAAGGTTCATCTGCCAGGGCCTAGTGAGGTTGGATATTGCCAGCGAGCACCTCAGGACGTAGGTTTGGTAAGAGTATCCTTCTCTTAGATGGATAGCCTTACAGGTCTAAGCGAGCTCCATCTGCATGGGTTTGGAGTTAGAGTTGTCCTTCTTCTAGGATGGTTGCTGGGGGGCTAGCGAGCCCATCCTGCCCATGGACACACTTTGTCTGACCCTTCAGTTGAGTCCTGTCTGGCATTGGAGACCTTACCGGAGGCACAAACCACTGCCAGCATAGCTTGCAACCTCATGAGGGCTCGCAAGCTTCTCCCCCGTGAGAAGAGGGTGTCCCCAGAGAAGATAACACAGATAATAATGCTGAAGAATATGTCTAGTAATTAGTTCAGTGTATATACCAACATGACAGTTCTCTTCCTCCTTGGTTTTGTCAAAAAGCTGCAATAATTTTCAATAAGAATGCTATCCAGTCCCATGGTCTAAGAGCAAAATAGCACAAGTAATCGATGTATGTCACAAAAGCAAGTCATGGTCTTGCACTGCAATAGTTACCAAAATGCAGGACTGTCACAGAAACTGCTGCTTTTTATTTATTTTAAGGTAATAGGGTTTTTTACCTTGGCCAGAGCAAGATTTTTTCATGCAGTGGCATGTGGCGAAAATTTATGATTAAAGGACATTTATGTAACAGCAGAGATCTTGCAATGGAGCATTGCTGTACGCAGCATCACTGTGCTGAAGAATGGGACAACCTGCATGACTTTTACATTAGGAGGTAAGTTCCTGCGAGTTTCCAGGACAGCTAACACAATTTAAGTCATGTCTTTTGGAAGTCATGGCTAGTCAACGTTACTCTGGACTCTCTTTTGTCTTTGTATCACCTCCCTCCCCTGACATTGTTTTATCACAGAGTGCCCTTTCCCCACTTTACACAGGGCAGAATTCATGGGCAAAGCATACTAATGCTTTTCATGATGATGTAATGAGGTTTGTATCAAATGGTAAATTGAAGGGAGTTTGAACATGACTTTGTTATTGTATACAAGGATTACCTGATATCTTAATGCTTTCTCTGAATTTCGTTGGCAGTATGATTTGAAGTAATTGTTTACATTGAAATTATTGAAAAAACTCCACAATATATTTATAATATCTTGAAAAATCATACTTGTGTTTTCCTGCCTATGATATAGTAGTAATGAAAATTTATTTTTACCAGAGATAATGAACCAACAGCTGGAAGCTGTGGGTGACCACGGCCTTTGTCATATTTTTATTTTGTATTTAATGTGTAGCATGTGATCAGGATAGCATACCAATATTTTTATTACAAAATGACGCCGTTGACTTGCAGCTGTTGACCTCTTCTGAGGTTTCATATTCACACTTATGTTTTTGCTGCTGGAGAGCTGCAGCATTTGCTTGAGCCCAGCTGTGAATTGCAATTGTGCCAGGAAGGACAGACATTGAACCAAGGAAGAGAGGAAAGCTGCCTTCAGATTTATGTATTTTTTAATATTGGGACTCAGATAAATTCCTTCTAGAAAAGTTCATTGTAAAGAATTCCTTTCAAAGCAGGTAGGTGAGCCAAGGAGGCATGTCTTAGACTGTTCTTTAGACGTTTCATAAAGTTGATGAAAATGCAGTGTTACCCATAGAAATAGTTCATTTCACACATGGGGTTATAATGAAGTACTTGGCTATGCTTGTATTAGGAGTTTAGCTGTTGTTAATGTAGCATTTGTTGTAAACTCTGATCTCTGTACTGAGTTATCATTTTCCTTCTGAATCCTGAATTACACTGCTCACTCTGGCTCACTCTTATGCGAGCAAAAGCAGAATCACCTAACACCAACATCCTTTTCCCCCCACTAACAACCAGGCTCTTTGCCCTCTTTTCACTTTGCTTCCATTAGTAGCAAATCCCCCTTGTCCTTTTTAATTTTTAATTACCGTTGTCTGTTCACCTTTGTTTTACCCATGACATCTTCAATTTAAACAGTATCAGAGAGGTTGATGTGAACAGCTTTCTTTTCAGCTTAAGTGACTGCAGCTCGTTTAGTTGTTAATTATGCAGGGAGGTTTGCATGGCTGCGGCTGGTAATTTGAATATGCTCCCAATGTCAGGTCTATGTCTGGACGGCTGAGCTTGTAAAAGGATTATGATGTATATACGGTTCATGGCTAAGAAGGCTAATGAAAGTACCTCGTTTAATCAAACAAAATTAATTAAATGAACTTATGATATTAACCCATCTTTCCGTGCATGTATAATTTATATTAATTGATCTGCTGCATTGAAGTTGACCAATCAGGTGGGCTGCTGACAGCCTAAGGAAGAAGGAAGTACCATTAGCATTAGTTTGATGCAAACCATAATTGATGGGTCAGTGTGTTTTAGGGATGTAGCAAAAGGTTTGTTAATTGTCATAAGAAGTTCAAATTGATTGTGTCTGCATTAGTACATAAATTTAAATTGATTAATGTTTTGCTCTAAAATTAATGTCTGCATGGCTGATACAATGCTCTATTTATTGGATTCATTAATGCAATCTCAGGAAAAATAGTGTTGAAGTTAGGTAAGTGGGAATAGATCGTTACGGATGAGTTCAGTGGAGCCATATGGGAGACAGCATTCCCACACAGAGCCTGAGCCCCCTGCACTGAGGTGGCCATATATGAAACACTGTCCCGAGATGACAGAGGCTGGTATTTAATTAAAGCTTCTTTAAAGACATTAGTGACAAGAGGAGAGAGGAAAAAAATTGAAAAGCCAACAACTCTTCTAAAGAGCAAATGCGGAGAAGAAGTACATAGAAAGTCTAGAGCTGGCTGGTTGTTATGTGTAATTAAGTCTCTCCCTAGTCTAGATCAGCATTGTCCCCAGAACATTTCCTATGAACCTGTTTTGTACAAGTGCTGCAGAGAGCTTGTGATGTGTCTTCAACGGAACAGGAAACTGAAATTACACAACAGAAGGTTAGTTACTCAATCATTTTGTCTATGGCTCTTTTGCATTTGCCAGCATAGGGAAATACTGTAGGCATTTTGTGTTTGATGGTCACTTTGTTTTAATAAGTATTGGCATTGCAAATAGTTGATTTTTGTACTGTAGCACAGGATGTTTTGGCATGTTGTATGGCACTGGCATTTAAATATAGCTTGTCTTTCTTATGCCAACTTATAACACCTTATATTTCAGTTTACTTCACTTTTGACACAAAATTTTAAAGGAACAAAGAAGAGTAGAAGATTCACAGAGAAGTCACTAATTCATTTATAACCCTTCCTTTTTCTCACCAGGGGAAACTTAACATCTGTTTCTTATAAACTGATTTAAATAGAAGATGTGCAGTGCATCCTTTTACCAAAAGGTTCTTTCTTTTATTGGAGGAATAAAGCAGTTTGACTGTTCTGCTTTTACTTCAGTGCATTCATGGTCTTAGAAATGGGACATCTCCACTTTCACAAGGGCTCAGTCTGAGCTTGGCACAGTAGAGAGGAGATAATATATCTCTGTCTGTTCTCTTACTGAAGCATGGTATACAACAGATAACTTCCTAGTTTATATTCAAATATCACTCCATGTGGTGGCACTAGTGAGTAGCAAACATCATAATTGGTTCCTGGAGCACTTCTTTTGCTTTTAACTTTCTCAGATTGTGTTAATGGGTGCCTTGCACTTGTTTTCTATCACCAGATTTTAAGGATAGCTATTCAAAGCTAAGTCATATTGTTCTGAAGCAATCATGATGAAGTGATGAGCTTTGTCATGTGCAGCAATATAGGCAATACTTTTGACAGTTCGGGCAAATTAAGCTCTTATTACTTGTTTAAATTATGTTTAGTGTTCTTCTTTTTTGCAAGCTTTATAACTGTAATGTATCCTATATAAGTGAAGATACATGTGCAGACAGTTCTTGTAGTTCAGGTGAAAAAAAAAGACTGTGCTGTAAATTTTCTCAGTTTGTTTACACCTTTGTTTGAACTCCTCCAGGGTAGTACAGTTAATTACTACCAAAAGAAACATTCTCTTCAGTGCTCTGGTTTCCCAGCAGAAAGGCTCTTTGCTTTGCAAAGATTTTACATTAACAACACATGAATATTTGAGCCAGAGCCAACAGCAAGTGAAAAAACTCATGCTGTGTAGAGAATGGCATGAACAGCTCTCCTTTGCACTCCAGAATTAAAGGAAATGGAAAATAAAATAGAGAAAATTTGCCACTTAAATAACATGAAAAATTCAAAACTAGTCCCAGTGCTACCACATGATGCACTGGAAAAGAAAAGCACTGACTGCAGGGATCTTGTGTCAGAGCAAAGCAGCTTGGGATTCACTGTCTTAACTGAGGATACCTTTCTGTCATTTTTCCAAAATCAGAAAGGTAAAAAGAAAAAGATGCATGTGTTGTTTATGTATGTGTTGGAGGATGGGAGGAAGCACACATGTGGGGCTGTGGAGGGGAGTGGGAGGATGTCTTGGTTCTACAGCAATAATGTTATTTTTACTTAGCAGCCCTGTGAATGTGTCATAGATGTTCCAAGAGTGGAAATTAATGTTATTGTTTAAAAATCACTTAACTTTGAGCAGAATGCAGTGTCCCTTGTAGCAATTATTTTGTTAATTGTGCTGTGGCTTAGGCTGCAGCCAGAGCTGTACTCTTTGGTAATGACAATATCATATGGACTGAAGCGCGGGAGAGGTGGGAGAGAAGGTGGCCTTTTGAAAGGTATACAGTGAACCTGGGGTTGAAGAGCAAAAAAAACTTGGAAACAAGAGGACAGAGAGATGAGTATTAAATAAAGAGGGAACTGGCCATATCCTTATCAGGTCTTGACATCAGGTCTGCTCCTTGCTTTGCCGTTGTTAAGTAGTAAGAATGTTAGGTCTTGATTAGCTGTGGGAAAGAAAGCTTTAGGACAGATTATGATGTTATTCTCTCTCTCTCAACCATTGTGAAAGTCCTCAACTCCAATTCAACAGTACTGCCATCAGCAGGTGTCCCTACAGCAAGACTGAAACACCAGCATGGACAGGAAAGCACACATTCACCTCACCATAAAAAAGAGAATCAACACAGTGAAAACGTACTGCCTCTCCGGCAAATGGCAAAATTTATGTATGAATATGGTAGAGACTTAATTATAGAAAATAAGGCAATACAGATCTACTAAAATGGTAGTCAGTGGGAAAAAAGCTTGATCTGTAAATAGGGTAGCATAACTTACTTTAATCAAAAACCAGTTTTTTAAAAAAACTAATAAAATTATTTGTATGTAGTGTAAAGGGGGGAGGGGCTGTGTTATTTCAAAATAAAATGACAATGTCATCACAATGAAAAATATTTCTTATATCTTCTCTAAGCCAACAACTTGAGTTTTTAGCCTTAAAAACTACCTGAAAATATTAGATATTAGTAGAAAATTATTAGGCATTAAAATATTTAGTCACAGAGCCACAGCATATTTTCAAACTTCCAGAGTATAAGAGCTATCTTAGAATTTATCTAAGCATAAAAATGCTACATTGCAGTAAACCAAGAAGAAAGTGATGCATCACCATTAGTAAAATAAAGCAATTTTAACTGACTCTACACACAAAAAAGGTATCATAAGGAAAAGGACTTAAGACATTTGGTAGCAACATTAAATATATTTTCACGGTTTAATTTTTAATTATTGAAAAGCCTTAGTGGTAGTATCAAAAAGGTAAAATATTTCTCTAAACCCACAGGACTTCTTCAAATACCAGCCATCATCTTAAGTTATTTTTATTACCATTCCAGTAGGGTAAATGTAATAAGAAAACATTGATCAGAATTAAAAATGGAAAATGAAATTTAAGTGCCCTGAAGTTTCAGTTACTATACTGAGAATACATTCTGAAGTAATGTAAAGCTAGTTTCTGTTCAGTCTGTGCATTTAAAAAAATCAATCTATTCTTATCTAATTGATAGCTTTTTACAAAACACACCATTATATTTAAATTCTTACAGTGCAGGTTTATTTTTGCACAGAAAATATAATGAGATCTTGTTGGTTTATAATTGCTTGTTCAGTCAATACACACACAAAAAAATATTCCTTTTGTTGCCTTTTTTTTTTTTAAATTTCTGAACCACAAAGTTGGGAGGAAATGGAAGAACTAAGTGAAATCTGATAATTTAATATGACATTTATATGTACTGCCTTTTACTGTAGTTTTGAGATGTGCTTGGGCAGTTATGTAGAAAAAAAGCTTGGATTGTTTGGCACAAGCACAGGTCCTCTCCACAAAGAAGGCTGCAAAACCTTAATAAATCAGAATGATTTATTTAAAGGGTTGGAAATGAAGTTGTTAGGTTAATATTTAATGCTTTCTAATATGAAAATTCTAGATCAACTTCTGAATCTTGTGTAGCAAGAGTTTAATCAGGCAAATAATTGACAATAATCAGATAACTAAAATGAGTTCTTTCTCTTAGTATCTATTACTTCCTTTAGGACTCAATAATTTTCCTGTTTGGACAGTGATTCAGGAGTTCTGATTTACTTGATTAGCAATATTTTAGTATCAAATATTTTTACTGGGTCATCAGAGAGCTTAATCTATGACATTGTATTTTTTTAGTAAGTGTGTGTGCATGCAAGCACAGACCTCAAATACATTTGATGTGAGTTATATGCACCAAAAATTTTGCCTGAAAGCACCAATGAATAGCTGATAACAATGCATTCATCCGTATTTGTAAAAAAATAAGGATCAGTATTGCTAAGTGTGGACCGGTTCATTAAAAAATCAACTTCTTTTTTTTTTTTTAAATCACTAGTTGAAGAGTATATGCACATTTTTTGCTCCTTGTGGTTTTATAAACCCTCTAAAGCTAATCTTCATGTGCATATTACTGGCTCCACTCTATGTGGGGTAAACACTGCAGCTTGCTCATTTCATTCATTATGGTGATTTAGGTGATAGCACAGTAGTCTGACTCGCAGGCTGCTGCAGCTCTGGTGCTGCAACTGCCAGCTGAAGTTTGTCTGTATTAATGTTTTCAACTATCATACCTGAAGCAAAGGAGAAAGTGAGATGAAAGAGATTAGTTCTATGTCTAAAAGTTGGTTATCTGTACCATTTCATGAAATTCACCCCAAGGGGAAACTTCCTGGATAGTTTTCTTGTTACTTGACACAATTCAGGCAGAATCATATTTGTTCCTTTGTCATGTTACTTTAGCATGGTGTGTTGAGTAAAGTGAACAGGTGCCCTCTTGTACTGATCAGCTATCATGGCAAGGAGCTATTATTAGATTTTGAAGGGGAAAAAGGAAGGGTTGAGAAATGAAGAGGAGAAAGTGGGACAGGTTATTGATGATGGTAATAACTGTGCTCACTGGTCTCCAAACACCGGAGCTGTAAAGTTGACCAGATGAGAAAATAAGTATAGATATGTTGAAGGGAAAAGACAACATGAAGAAGTATGGAGCATAGCTTCTTACCTGGCAGAGTTATTGCAGGAAGATGAACTGTTTCAATATGTTAAACACTTGAGGCAGTTAAGAGAGAGTTGCTGTCACATAAAGAGGCATTATATAGGTTTGCTTTTTCCTTTTTCCTTGCTTCTTCCTTGCTTTCTATAATTTTTTGAGTTTTACGCTGTTTGTGTTAAGCTGTATGCAGAAATTAAACAGTAAACAAAGGAAAAAGGGTAAATTATGTCTTTGCATAGGATCTATTGCTCATTTTATCTGAAAGCTGACTTCATGTTGTGAGTTTCAGAGAAACATAGGTTTAATTATCATTAATGTATGAGTAGGAGTATAGTATGCATAAACGTAATATTTTGCTGCTACTTTCATCTGTTCAGTAGAATTCTTTCTCAGCTACAGCTCTGTTGTAGGCAGACCACTGACATATTTTAGGAGCCAAGTATGCTGAGTGTTATATAGCTTGATGCATAATGAGATGTACTAGCCAGCAGAGACTTAAAACAGACCCACCATGATTCAATATATGCTACTCTTACCCAAACAGTGCCTCTAACATAATTAATTTGGTGGTATTAAAAGGCAAAAGTGTAATTCTGCTTTCTGCTTGATAGTAAGATGTACACTAAATTAAAAGACAGTGAACTCTCAACAGTAAATTTCACTTGAGGTTAAACTCTCTGTTCTCCTGAAAGGTCACTACATGATTCAATGTTTTTAATCCTTCCACAGTGTAATGATATGTTAGGGGATGTTTGCAACCATATATCAAGGTTGTCTATAGAAAATCACATTTGATTTCAACACGTGGAGAAGAGATGTTTCCTCCACTGTGTATAAAACATATGTTAATTAAAATTCTGTAAAGGGAAGTTGTTTTACATATATTCTGGAACCAAATATATTGTGACTGTTGAAATATATATATAGTTTTACTGCAGACAGAAAATAGTTATTATGTTACTCCATTGACTATCAACCCACATCAAAAATATGTTGATCTTCCTAAGATGTTCCTTGTAATTTGGCTGAGACTAATAGGACATGCGAATTTAGGAAGGGAAGAAATTTCTTATATGTAACTGCATAGGCATTTTAGACAATCTAACCCTAAAAGAATGGAAACCTGGCTGCCTGGGTGGAATGAATCTTGTGTACTTAGAAAGGTGGATTTGTCATGGCAGAACTACTTCTCAATTTGAGTCAAATTCACCAAAGAGCTACACCTTCATCATGTAACTATCTTGGAAGGAAGTCCCCTTAAAAGTAAATAATTTAACATGACTTTCCGTACCCTGGGTTAGTGTTCTCACTAAGCATTCAATGAAAGGAAAAGTAGCCATCTATGATTTTCCAATCATTGCCAACTGCAAAGGAAAAGGTGTGAGTGATGGAGATGCATGCCTGTGCACATGGTATAGGGCTTTGAGGGGAACTGAATGAGCTAAAGATCCAATTTTTAAAGTTTTTTTTTTCTTTATTTCTGGAAAATTTGCATGACTTGATATCTAGTGAGATGCAATGATACTCATAACCAAGGCTTTTCATGTCACATCTCTCTCTGTCCTGTGACTCACCAAAAAAAAATGAAATTAATACTCCTGCTGTACCTATTTATGGAAGATACCTCAAACTGACATAGCTCTAATGTCTAAATAGAGCATTCACTGGAGGAACAATGAGTCATGCATGTAGTGGGGAAACAGACCTCTGGGCACCACCATACTAACTACTGTCTCTTAAAGGAAAACCTTCAAGTTTACTGTCTGTCCATACTGGTATAATTGTAACGGATTTCCAGATTTCTGTCCTTGACAGACAAAAGTGTCATTGTGTTGTTTTTGTTTCATCCTGAAAAGGTGTTGTAGTTTGGAATTATTATGTAAATTCTCTCCCTTGCCACTAACTGCCCATGCCATTAGTTAACAAAAAGAAGTAGTTAACTGCTACCATCTTCTTCTTGATCGCTTGGGTGGGAGCAGGTTGTCTCCTTTGTTTTTGGGGACATTTTTCCATTCTTAGCTCGGCGGAACGCAAGAGCGGGGTGTGTGTGTGCTGCCGAGGAGGAAGCTGTTTTTCTCCTGCTCCTCGTTGCTGCTAACTGCTGCTGCTGCTTCTTGCTGAGCTGCTTCTTTTCTCCTTGCCACAGCTGTTCTCCTGGTTTCTGCATTTGGGGGTCCTGGCCTCTGCTCCAGTCTCACCGCCACCTGCAGCGTCACAGCCCGCCCACCCCGGCTGGGGCAGCGACCTGGGAGAGAGAAGTTTGCAGCTGCTTTCCAGGACACGCGGCAGTTCCCCACTTCCAGTTTTCCTTCTTCATCTGGGACAAGACACAGAGAGAGAGAGACAGAATTCAACTGGGAACTCACCCTGCAGCCAGCCGGATTGTGACACAGACACTGCCTATAACTTTTCTTCAGGAAGAAACTTACTGGTTTGGTTGTTGTTGTTTTTTCTTGTGGTGTTGGGGGAAGCAGTTTGGTCTGGTCTGTTTACAGTTATATCTATACCTACATATATATACAAATATAAATATAAAAATAAACAAACAAACAAATAAATAAATAAATATATTTAAGTTAAGAACAGTTATCCTTCTTGTATCCATTGTCTGATTAAAGTTACTTTTCTTAAATTTGATAAAGAGTGGCATGATTATTGTGGAGGAAACCCCCTCTTCCACTTGTGGGTAAACATTTTGGGTTTTGCCCCTCAAACTGAGACAAAAGGCAGCAGCTGAAAGTTATTTTCTTTTAATCTTACTGTGACATAATTGGTGTGTTTGATAGGAATAAAGGCAGTCTTGCAGAATACATCATATGCCCATTTTCTTAACATCACACATCAGCAATAAGTGGGAGAGTTGCATAAAACTTCTTCTCCTTCCCCCATTTCTTTTGGACTCCTCACTAATGACTAAAGCCTTTTAGACTCTTCCTCTTATATAAATTGCCAGCAATTTCATAGGTACTCAGGGACTTCTCATTAAACAGCCTACAGTATTTCATCAAGTTTCACCTTCTTCATTTTTTTAATTCTTCTTCGGTGTTTAATTTTTTTGGTTTCCTTGATTTGATTTTTAATTTATCTTAGAAATATAACTCACTTCTGTCACTCTGAAAAAATCTGGTGGTAACACTATTCACTGATGCAAAAAGAAAGGATTTCCACATCAGGGGAAAAGTAATTTCCACTGTAGTGAAACTGCACATCTAATCCACTGTTGGTTGACAATTACGCTCTAAGCTCTGATGAGTCTGTGAGTGGGCACTGTGCCATATAAACAGTAGGACAAAATTGCAGGCGGTCAAAAATCTGGCTCAAACATTTCTTGAGGGAATAATGTTAGCTAAGAATATTCCTATTTGTCTGAACTTAATTTATTCATGCCCATGCTGATGTCTCATTAAAGATGACACAGGAGATGATTTTCTGAAACTGAAAGATCAGAAGCATCACAGAGATGGGAGAGAAGCATTGTCTTCTTGCGGATGTGCAGAAGAAACTCAAGGTACACTTTTAAAAGGAAAATGCTCTGGAGGCATTTCCTACCTTGCTTCCCAAGGAAGGCAAGGTAAGGCTCCTACTAGTGCCTAAAGGGATAGCAGGGATGCGCTCCCTGGTGCTGACTGGATACTTACCCAGCCACTTCTGTCTGGATGAGCAGACAAGAGCAGCTGGTACATAATCACAGCCTATTTCCACTACTGCCTGTTGGACCTGCCAGGCTGGCATGCAGCTTCTAAACACTGCCCTTCTCTGCCCACCTTTTCATGCCAGTCTTCTGGGTGGAAAAGAGTAGCTGAAAGTTCTCTTTTGAAATGCCTGATAACACCACTTGCTTCACCTTATAAGGTAAAGGGAGGATAACAGTGACAGTGAGGCAATCCTCACAGTCCCAAAATTTCAGTGTAACAGGTTACACCTGAAAATGAAGTTCAGTACTTTGAATTCTTTCCAGCATTACTGTTGCACATGCAAACGTAATGTTTGTTTTCATTCACTAGAACTGAAGTTACTGAACATTTTCTTCCCCCTCTTCCATCAGTTTCTTCTGATTTGCAGTTGATATGGAACTTTTCAGAGGTGTGTATTTGTGATATATTCTATGGTACATACACACTTCTACTCAGGACAGGGAGACATACCTAGAAATAAAGGAAAAAAAGTCTCTGTGAAATTTCAGAGACTGTCGGGAATGCTGAGATTACACATACCGTGTTTCTATTGCCTCAGTTAAAAAAAAAAAGGATTAGGAAATGGTGGGGAAAACTCATGAAACATTGCTATCACTTGAAAGCTTCCATTCTGTGCTAACTTAAAAAAAGCAAGCTGCTCTTGCAGTTATTATTACTTAGAGCAGTTGTCACATGAAAAGGAGAGGGCAGAAATGCAAAGATCTCTTCTCTCACCTGTATTAATATAAAGTTACTAGCTATAAGTGCCCCAGAATATCAAAGCCTTTTAAAACCCAAATCAGCCTGTCTGGATCTCACTTAAAGAGACAACGCTGGACAGAACACTGGAAGGATTTTTGACACACTGACATGAAACCACACCTTAGCAAGGGAGAACCTTCTCTAGGAAGATAATAGCTATAAGCTTCCCTAGAATATCAAAACCTTGTAAAACCAAAATCAGCCTCTCTGCATCTCACTTAGACAACGCTGGACAGAACCACTGTCTGGAAGGATTTTTGATATGCTGATATGAGATCCCACTTCATAGCAAGAAAGAACCTTCTCTGTAGCAGCTCCTGAAATAACTTTTATTAATACTAGTCTGTGACAGTTATTGTGGGTTTCATGTTTCCAGTGATAACATTTAGCTGCATGATTGTATTTAATGTATAACAAAAACACCAAAAGAAAACAGCACAGAACACACTCTACAGATAGCACAACAACCTAAGCTTTAATACAGACTCCAACAACATCCTCCCGTCACCACATGCTTAAATAACAACAGAAAACTATTAACCAGAAGCACAACACCCTAAACCAAAAATCTAAATCCTCTTGCTAACACAAAGTAACAAAATGAACTGCAAAAAACACTCTCTGTACCACAAAGCGGAAAGGAAGAATATAGCTGCTTCCCACTAACACATATTACATGCACACCTTAAAGGAAGTAACATCCTTGATAACACAAAGCAAAAGGAAAGAATATAGCTGTTTCCCATTAAACACATGTTAAAAGGAACTGCACATCTTAAAGGAACACCAGAACCAATATAAACTAAGATATATACCCAGCAGATTACGAGGTGTAAGGCAAATTAATAGATATTAAAGTAGCAAAATACAGTTAGTAAATAAGGTGCCTATAGAGTAAAGATATAGCCAGGTAAAATTAGTATCAAAATAGCTATAGGGTAAAAGTGGAAGCATATTATAAGGGTATAAGGTACCTTATAAGGGTATAAGGTAATGGCCATAGTATAAGACATAAGATATAATGTATAAAGTAATAAGTATTGTAAGAGTGTAAAGTATAAGGTATAAAGTGTAGAGAATACATGGCTTTCTCACCCCTACATTGTCTGAAGAGGTGGGAGGAGACAGGGTAGCTTGTTGGCTACACTCACAGAGGTGATGGCATTTCTCCCCAGTTTTTGCTCATGTCCAATTTCCTTTGCCACATCTTCTAGGAACACAGAGAGCCACTCCTTAGGCCTAGGTCAGCTGTCTATCACCCCAAAAATAATTGTTGACCATAGTCAATCAAACTATCCAAGAAAATAATGCATAAAAGGATGCATCCTTTGTTAATCTTATCAGTCTGGCTTTAGCTCTTTTGGAAAGCCACTGGGGTTTTTTTGTCCTCTGACAATGGTTTCTAGGAGGACGCTTCCAGGGGCTGAGGCATTTCTCTTAACTCTTCATGAAGTTATCAGGGCTATCACCCCACAGCAGTGATAGTAGAGTGCAGTTCTTGCAAGGACTGATGTAGTGATAGGAACAACAAAGAGATTGGAGTTTGAACCACAGGTAAAATTGCCTAAAAATTTCATTTTACTTGACGCTTTTGCTTTCGAGCATCCAAGTGCCAATCTTAAAATCAGTAATTCCTGCCAGAAATGAAGAACTCTAAGAGAGCACTCCACCACTTTCAGTAAGGACTTTCTCACTGCATCGGAGAAATTTATGCCACAGCATGGTGTTCCATACTTTCCTCTCCTGACATGCCACAGCTCTGGCGAGTAATAGTGTTGTTGCTCTAGGTCTCAAATAGCTTCCCTGGACACAGTGACACTCAAATAAAAGTTGAGAGTGGTGTTGGTCTGTATCACTTTGCAGTGACGTAATGTGGACCAGAGTACAAAACTAATACTGCAAAACTGGAAGTCGTCATCATCATGGCTAGGCTTTGCAAATGAAGATTTGGGAAGGGCACTGCCCACGCTTGCTGCAAGCGTGCTGGTGGCTAAAAAGATGGATACGGGATAGGCAAATCCAACTGCAAAAGGCACAGCACTTCCTAGTCTCCTTAGGCAATGTTGGTGAGGCACGATTCTTTCTGCGTTGTCTTTTCTCCTCGAGACTAATTCTGCGTGTGTTCTCAAAGGAAGCGGCAGTGTTATGAATGGTGTGTGTCTCCATGAATCCTGACTGGAAGCCAGAGTGGACCATTGATGATAATCAATACAACCAAGGCTGAGTTACTGTTTAAGGGAGTCCTTGTATCTCCTCTTTGGGCCTCCTCTCTTGCAGCAGTTGGTGGTAAATTTTTCATAGAGCACAATCTTCATGAGGCAGTGATCCTTCATCCTGGAGACGTGCCCTGCCCAGCGCAACTGTGTTCTCAGCAGCACAGCCTCAATCTTGGTGACCCCTGCCTGTTTTAGAACAGACACATTAGTCATGTAATCAGTCCAGTGGATGTTTAGGATTGTATGGAGGCAGTGCTGATGGAAGTGTTGAAGGACTCGCAGGACCCATGATTCAGACCCATATAAAAGAGTAGTCAGTACAATAGCTCTGTTGACACTAATCTTTGTACTTTTCTTTAGGTGTTTATTGGACCAGACTCTTTTATGGAGTTTTCTGAAAGCTCTGTATGCTTTTGCAGACCTGTTGTCCTATGTATTTGTCAATCTTGACATCCAAGGAAATGATGCTTCCCAGATAGGTGAACTGCTGGAGTGACTTAAGCTCTGACTTACCTATGGTGATGTGGAGATGATGGAAGACTTCCTGAGGTGCAGGTTGGTAGAGAATTTTTATCTTCTTCAAGCTGACTTCCAGCCCCAAAAGCTCAGCAGCCTCTGCAAAGCAGGATGTTAAATGCTACAGAGCTGTTTCTGTGTGAGCAGCGAGGGTGGCACCATCAGCAAAAAGCAGCTCATGGACAAGCTGATTTAGGGTCTTTTCTCCTGCTGGTTTGCCTTTAAACCAGCACATGATGACTGCATCATGGAGATCTGGTGGCAGTTCACCTTGTTCTCAGCAAGGCACAAAGGGCTCATGAAATTTAGCATGGAGTGCTTGACCTCTATGCTTCCAGACTTCACGTTGAATTCCATCAACCCCAGCTGCCTTGCCAGTTTTCACCTGCTGTATGGTCTTAAATTTTTCTCCCATACTAGAGGCTATATCCAATTTGGTTTTCACTGGTTGTTGTGTAATGTGCTGTATTGCTGAGCCTTGGACTACATGGTTGGCACTGAGAAGCATCTGAAAATGTTCAGACCATTGGTTTTATCTGTGAGAAGCATTTGGCTATCTGTGCTAGCTTTGAACCTGGTGTGTGGGTCCGTACACTGCTTTCAGGGCCTCATAGATTCCTCTTTGGTCACCCAAGTCTGCGCATAGTTGAGTCTTTTCTGCTAGGTTGAGCCACCATTTTTCTGAATTTCTTGAAGTTTCTGTTGGGGCTTACTGCATGAAAGATGAAAGGCAGCTTTTCTTACATGGCGAGATGGCTGAGCGAGGTGTGCTTGGTGAGCAGTTCTCTTCTTTTTCAACAATTCCTGGATCTCTTGATTACTTTCCTCAAACCAATCTTTGTTTTTCTTGGAGGAGAACCCTAAGAATTCTTAATAGGACTGCAGGATGCTTTTTTTAATATGTTGGCAAAGAGTTTCAGAAGAGGGATCTATGGGATGATCTTCAAGTCTGGTTTGAAGGTTTACCTGGACGCCGTATCTCACTGAAGCTGTTTGAAGATTGTGTCTCTTCCTTGGAATGCTGTCCCTCTTAGGTTTGGGCTTAAAATGGAGGTTAAGTTTGCAACGCACAAGGCTGTTTGACATTCTGCACTTGGCATCACTTGGGTATGATGGACATCGCAAACATTTCTCTGTTGCACTAAAACATAGTCAATGAGGTGCCAGTGCTTGGAACAAGGATGAATCCATGTTGTCTTTAGGCTGTCTTTCTGTTGAAAGATAGCGTTGGTGATTGTCTGGCTCAACACCCAAAACTGACACCCCCCATGTTCCTTCCCCCTCTCTGTGTGTTTTTACCCTGAGGCTTTTTCCCTGAGTTCCACCTCCCTCCTGCTTGCAGCCCCGTGGTTTCTTCGCCCCAGGATGTCCCTGTGTGGTTCCTCCCAGTACCTAAGCCTAATCCTTCCCTCAGATGTATTGTCCAATCCCCTCCAAATCCCGCCCCTATCCAAACCCTGAAATCTCCACCATGACCAGACATAAAGCCTTTTGGTGTGATTCATGATCCCTGTGTGTGTCTGGATCATTCTGGGAGCCATCCCCCATCGTGGTCCCAAGAAATGGCACCCGAACAGGTTTTTGGACTAAGGATTCTTCTTTGAGGAACACTTTCGAAGATCCAGAGGCTTCGACAATGGAGCCAGGCTGCTCTGCGTACCCATGGGAAGCGGCGGCAGGCAAGAAGAATAGATCCATGAGACAGGTGGGTCCGTGGTCAGACGAACAACCCTACCCCTTTTTCAACCCAAAATCCTGAAATGGGCTCCCCTTTTTCTAAGAGAGAGGATGAAGGCTGCAGCTGGCTTAAAAACATCCTTCTCAGCTGTGGCCACCCTCTCATAAAAGCCTCATTAAACCCCCTAGCTAAATGGATTGCAAAAAACAACTGTGCCATGCCATGAAAAATTACACACTCTGACTGGGAGAAGCTCAGTTTTAAACTCTGGCAATCATCTTAGAAAGGCAAAAAGCAGGCTGCTGAATCCACTTAAGCCTGGAGAGCTATCTTAACTATCTTGCATGATGAGCAAAAGGAAGGGAAAGATACTAGATATGGTCGTCACTCAGAATCCCTTTTGGGAGAAAGAAAAGGGAGAGAAAACACCCATTCTCCATCACCCCACATGGCAGACTCTCAAGATGAGTTTCCCTGCCAAAACTCACAAAGCCATCATGGCCTCTGTTCCTGAGAAAATGACTCCCCTCCCCTGTGCATCATGGCACATGGGAGCCGCAGTACTGGCGGTTACCCTCAAGAGTTCACTGCATGTCCATCCAAGCGGCAGCCGAATAGCCTACGGTCCCATCAAAGCAGGACAATATTGCACCACATGGCCCCTTTGCCACCTTGTGGCATGGCAGAGCCGAGCTGGGACCCTGCGTGGCTGCTCCAGCATTGCCTTGCCCCCACCCCTGGGAAGATGGACCCTCTGACAGCTCCTCAGACTATGGCAACTGGACTTCTTCCTCTTCTGGGGAGGATAGTCCCCAGCCCCAGAGATGCAGCAGTCTGGACCTCACCCCTCCCGTGCGCCGTGCAGGGACTGCAGCCAAGATGACATCACATGGCGACCCATGCAGCAGCCCAGCAGAGCCCGGCACTGGGGAGTCATGGCAGCCCCACTCCCCGGGGCATCTCCACGCTGTGCCATGACCTCGTGCCATGTCATAGCTGAGCCAGGAGAGACCCGATCCGTGCCGCAGCCCAGCACGTCTGTCCCTGGGAAGGTACGGTGCCCCTACTTCCTTTGGCTACCCTGCACTCCCCAAGCCCCAGCACAGCTGCTCTGGGGCAGGTCTGAAACCTGCATGCACTCCCTGGGCCCGGCCACACCCTGCAGATCATCAGAGTACTCAAAAACTATGAACAACATAGTGACTGGGCTACTTCTGGTTCGGGCAATTGTAAACATCCGATTCAAAATGGCGGCGCCTATCAATCCCCTTTTCTGGACTTTACTGAGACTAAAATATTCTTAAATCACTGGAAACAACAAGTTGAGAGCTGGGTGCAAGGTTACTGCCACAACACTTTGCTGGTTGCAAAATCCTTGATTGCTCTGGAGCGAGAAAAGGCTGCATGTCATCACTGCAAGAAAACTGTCCATTTAAAGAGAGACTGCCCAGATCTTAAAAAGAAAATACCTTCAACACCACCTAGCCCTTGCCCAAAATGTTGTGGAGGGATGCATTGGTCACATAGTTGCCAATCTTTATTTGATAGAGGGAAAGCCTCTATCTCCCAAAGCTGCTATCAAACTGGCTTCAGCCTCTGGAATCACCCAAACCACCACTAATGAGAACAACAACAAAGCATTCGGGACCCAGGGATGTCAGCAAGAGATCCCTGGTGTCCTCAATTACAGCCCAGCACCTACAGAAGAACAAAAAGACACTGGCAGCTACCATCAATGCCTGATTAAATGCTGTTAATAACTTAAACCTTTTGTTTTACAGGAGTGAAGTTGTTGATTTGAATTATGTTAGTTGTGTTTGTGTTTTTATTTAATTTAGCCACTGCTTGTTTTAAGTCATCCTACTCTGCATTCTTGTGCAGCTGCACCTGGAACAAAATGTTTGGTTTTACACTGAAAAGTCTTTTCCCCCATGCAAAATTTATTTTTGTGTTATTTTATTATTTATAGTGAGTTTTGTTGCTGACACCTTCACATAGAAAAAAAGAAATGGAGAATTGTCAGGCTCAACACCCAGAACTGACACTCCCCATGTTCCTTCCCCCTCTCTGTGTGTTTTTACCCCAAGGTTTTATCCCTGAGTCGCACCAGTCTCCTGCTTGCAGCCCCATGGTTTCTCCCTGCCCCAGGATGTCCCCGTGTGGTTCCTCCCAGTACCTAAGCCTAATCCTACCCTCAGATGTAATGTCCAATCCCCTCCAAACCCCATCCCTATCCAAACCCTTAAATCTCCACCATGACCAGACATAAAGGCTTTTGGTGTGATTCACGATCCCTGTGTGTGTCTGGATTATTCCAGGAGCTGTCCCCCATCCCAGTCCTGAGAGGTGATGGTGAGTTGCTGCTCTGCACAAAACTCTAGCAGGAGGCATCTGTTGTTGCAGTTTCCAACTCTATGCTTGCCCAGGACTCCTTTCTAGGCTTCAGAGTTCTTTCCTACTCTGGTGTTGAAGTCACCAAGGATTGTGATCTTATCATCTTCAGGAACCTTTTGGGTGAGGCAGCACAGGTCAGTGTAGAATTTGTCTTTTTCCTCTGGGTCAGCTTGGAGAGTGTGGGTATATATGCTAAAAAGAACAAGATGTTGCTTGTTGTGTAGTGTGAGGCATAAGGAAATAATGTGTTTGGAATGATCTGTCAGCAAATTTTTGAGGTTAGAGGTGATGGAATTTTTAATCATGAAGCCAACTCCTGAAAGGTGACTTTTGGTTTTGGATTTTCCTGACGAATAGAGTGTGTAACCAGCACCATGTTCTTTAAGGCTGCTTTCGTCATGAAGATGAACTGATAGAAGCAATGTTGATGTTGAGTCATGGCAGTTTTGTGGGCAATTAGAGCAGAACAATGCTCTAAACATCCACTATCCACAGTATCAAGCATGGTTCTGATGTTCCAACATGTGAGTGTCAATTTGAATACACCTTTGGAGACAAGTGTATGACTGTCTCTTTGTCTTTGTTTGACCACATCAGAAGATGTCCATTGGGTGCAGTTAGCCAACCGGATGAAGGGTGGAGATTAACTTTGGTTGGGCCACCTTTTCTAGGCCCCTCTCTGTGTGGAGCAAGCAGTGCTGTCCTTGAAAAAGGCTACTTGGTCATATTCAGGATGTTGCCAAACCAGAATGTTATCTCCAGGGTCAGTCTCAAGCAACCAATATCCTGAACCACCTGCATGCACAGTTGAGTCTTCAGCTTCTGGTGTACCTTATCACCTGCCATTTTGAGCCTCACTTGTTGCTACAGGGCTTTGCAATGTGGGTGTACCTTTCAAGCCTATGCAATGGATATTTTAGGTGAGGCGAAGTGCGTGTGGAACTGGCCCCACCTTTTACTCCTAAAGTTCATCTGGCAGGGCCTAGCGAGCTTGGATGGTGACAGTGAATACCTCAGGATGTAGGTTTGGTTAGAGTATCCTTCTTTTAGATGGATACCCTTACAGGGTTAAGCAAGCTCTATCTTGCCCGGACTTGGAGTTAGAATTGTCCTTCTCCTAGGATGGTTGTCAGGGGGCTAGCAAGCCCATTCTGCCCATGGACACACTTTGACCCTTCAGTTGAGTCCTGTCTGGCATGGGAGACCCTACCAGAGGCATATATCACCACCAGCAACCTCATGAGGGCATGCAAGCTTCTCTCTCGCAACAAGGGGGTGTCCTGCAGAGAAGCAAACTGATAGTACCTAATCATGAAATAGCATTTACAACTGATAAGGGTAATGCTACTGCTTTAAATTTATGTTTTTCTAAATAAAGTTGATTTATTCTACATCTCAGTTCTTTTACCCCCCTCTTCTTCTTTCCCCTTTTTTTAACAGTAAGTTATTTCCTAGGCTAGTTGTTCCAAGTTCTCCTGATACTCGATTTCTTTTGTTTTCTGTGTAATTAAATGTACTTACATTTTTGGCTTATTTATGACCAAAACAAAATATTTTTTCTTATCCAGAGAAGTATCTGATGCAAAGGAAGTGACTTCCCTTTGGAAGACACGCTTGAGTCCTTCCCCAAAGAAGGCAACCTGTTTCACACATTCAGAGAAAGCTCTAGAGTAGATTGGCTAGGGAAATTTCCACTTATCACCAGGTAGCTGGTTTATACAACCAGCATCTTCAGCTTTATGAATCACACATAAACTCAGACCTTTACTAAACTGATGTATATGGCTGGTCACATGATTATGGTCTCCTCACAATTTTCATCAGGATTGTGAGAGAAAACATTGCATAGTAGCTCCCTGTAATAGTGTTTGTGTGTTTCTCTGATGTACTTTTATAGCATTTTCTGTATATGGTTGCTCTATTAGTCTTTCTATATGAACAGTTCCTTTGTTTAATTAATTTGGGCCCAGGGAGGCAGTGCATGGTCCTCTGATAAGCTCATTCATCTTTATTTGAGTCTTTGCTGACACATTAGTTGCCCTGTGATACAGGTTAAGTCATTGAGTGGCCATTAGCTCCTTGTTTACTCTCTCATGTTAGTTCTAACCGCCTTCCTGAAGTCAAATCCAGATGACTTAGGCCAATTTCATGAGGGCACAAATGGAATATAAGATAAGTTTCTACATAGCTGACTTTATACAATCTTGCTTACATCTCAAGCTGCTATGTCTGTCAAAACACAATTTTTTCCTGTCCTCCTTATGGGCTTTGATAGAGCTATGAGTACTAGAGGTCTCAATTATAAAATGTCATGACACTGCCGTACAATTTTTTACAGTAATTTCACAGTGTCACTGTGATTATTTCAGGATAGCTTTGAACCATGACTGAAATGAATTGTGGCCCTTAGTGTATTGGGTGATACAAATTGTGTGCTGGTGTGACAGGGTGTCAGGCGTTGTTAGGAATAAACTCCATATGAAAAAAGGGAAGCATGCATTTTTTTCAGAAAAAATACCAAAAAATCAAGCAACGAAAAGGACACAGGGAAAGGAAATGGAATAGTGAAATAAACGTTTGCACCAAAGCAAGCATCAGCTGCACACATTTAATTCGAGTGATCTATTAGCTCAAGTTCTGGCTTTTCCAGTCTCATACAGCAGGAGCTCAGCCTGGAATTCTGAAATTAACCTCTCCAGACTCTGTCCTGAGTTGGAGAAATGTGTTCTGTGTGCTTCACAAAAAATCTGTCTCCTTTAAACCATCAAGGCTTTAAAAATAGATAGTAGAAGAGTCAGATAAACACCTTACCAGGTAAACGTTGGTCTTGCCAGACATTTGTGTCATTTCATAACACCTCTTTGAGTAGTTTTAAACCACAATTGTCCATACAGAATGAGTGAGTAAGGGAGAGCTTAACAGATGCCGCAACCAGCTCTCAGGCTGAAATACTGAAAGGAAGGGAATGAGATGCTTCTCACAGATCCAGGCTTGTGAGAAGCTGCAAAAGGGAAAAGCCTTGTCCTTCTTCTACACTGTGAGTAACTGGAGCGCAGTTCAGCAGAATGGGTAAAAAAGTACTGAAGCTAGTCCTCTGCAAACTTAGTGCCCTCAAAAGCTGTGGGAAAGCAACAAGTCAATATCCCTACGCTAAAAGAGGGATGATTTGCCATTTAAATCCAGGGTTTTCAGTGTGCTTCTGAGGGAATCAAATACTTAGCAGAGGAAAGCAAGAAATGGGAAGAGAAAGGGGGAAGAAGAGATCTTCCCTGAAATCATTCTAGAACTCTGAAATTTTCTTAGAGTAGATTTGTTTTGTGGAACAATCCACAAGGGATTTGTGGAATAATCTGCAGGGGAAGCTGCAGATACTTGAGCATTTTCTTAAATGTAAGAAAAGGCAGCAAATGTTGTCAGTGCAAATTTGTATTTACATTTTAAGTCACATTTCAGCTAAAACACAGACAAAACATGTAGTTATTTTATTGATTGCCATATCTTTAAAAGCTTCATTCATAGCTTAATATTTTACACGGACTTTTACTATTTATCTAATTGTAATACACAAAAGTCAAAAATATGTTTCTCCATTGTTTTCTGCCTCTCAATACATTCTGCTAACATTGCCATGTCAGCTTTCGTAGAAGAGCTTTCTCAAGGAAATATTTCCTGCCAGAAGATCCTGCCTTTGTCATCGGTTTCCCATGTCTGGACTTGACTACGAGCCAAAAAACATGTGTAGAAGTTGGAAAGCATTATAAAACCCTGAAGATTAATTCAGAAGTTGGAGGAACAAGAGACAAGGAGAAACTAGTGAACCTTGCCTGGTTTTCTCTGATCTCTCCTCTCAGCTCGTCTTACCTTCTTTCCAACACCACCAGCCATCATCTGCCTCGAGAGAGAGAGACTGCTTGCCAGCCTGGAGAGAGCATCGGCCTAGAGCGAGTCCTGCCTGCCAACCTGAATAGAGTCTATGACTGTGTGTGAGGTATATCCTTTCTCTGAATTTTTCTCTTACAGCATAAAATAAGGCAGCCTCTTCTGCAGCTAAACCAGAAGCCAGCCAGTCTGGTCAGTCGTGAGGGGAAATAATGGGCATTTTGCATTTCAAAGACTCACCATCCTCCTGCAGCTAACAGATACAGAGAGAGAAACTGCATTTCCCCCCCCCCCCTCCTCTCAGTTACATCGATAAGGCACTCAAGTAGTTTTTTCATGGTGGTATCTTTTCCTCTGCTTCTATAAATAATCTTAAGCATTCTTCCTAAATTTTCTTATTTTTCCTCTTTTCCTTTCCCATCTCTCTAGCAATCAATCAATAAAAATCAGTTTCTGGTATTTACAGATAACTTAATTTTGCTCAAGAGAATATTCGAACTTATAGTTCAATCTGCATCAAAATTAAGCAGATCTGAATGTCACACTAATGTAAAGTTTATAATAGCCTGTGACATGCTGGAAATATTAACACACCTTACCTCAAAATCCAGTAGCAATTCCACCATTTTGTAAAAAGAAATCTAGTAGAAAAATCCTACCAAAATCACTTAATATTCACTTTGATGTACTTTGATATATGAAATAATTTCCAGAGTCTATGTGTGTATTTTACGTCCTATCTTCTAAAGCCTGGAGTACAATCAGCTTAAGTAGCTCTTGATAACATTAAGGGAACTTCGGGGCAATCCTGTATATGGCCTAGGTTTGCACTAGTTCAATCAACTGGTGACAGTATGGATTTGCTAGTATTTTACTTTGCTAACTTGATTGTTAAGGAGTACATTTTTAATGCAAAAAGCTTCAGTTTGTGTTGTTGGGGTTTTTTGTGTTTTGTTTTGTGTTTTGCAGCTTTTTTTTTGTTTTATTCAGGTTTTGGTTTTGTTTTTATTTTAATCACAGGCACATCTCCTTTCTCCCTTTCTTTCTTTCATAGAAATGTAGAATGGCTTGAGTTGGAAAGGACCTTTTTGACTCTCCCTATTGTTGAAGCACCTAACACTGATGGATGTTGTGGGGTGATAGCCCTGATAAGGCTTGATGAGTTGAGGAAAACACCTCAGCCTTCAGGGGGGATGCTCCCAGCAGAGGACAAAGAGCTTTCAAACTGATAAGATTAACAAAGGATGTAGTGTTGTAAAGATGACATGGCCCTCCTTTGCAATATCTTCTATGACTACACAAGGAGCCACCCCTCAGACATCTCTATCACCCCCAAAGTATTGACTTTCGTCACACAAATCACCTAAAGAAAAAGATATAAAAAGAGATGGAGTATAAGCCAAAACTGGGGAGAAATGCCATTGTCTGCGGGGGTAACTACTAGCAGCTTGACCTGCCTCCTGCCACCTCTTGGAACAATGGTAGGAGTGAGAAACCATGTGTTTTCTATACTTTATATCTTATACTTTACTCTCTTACATTCTATCTTACGTCTTATGCTTACAGCTAATTTGATTCTTAGTCTATAAGCACCTTCTTTACTAACTGCGTTTTGCTACATTAATAGTAATAACAGTAACTTGCTTTACATTTTGCTACTTACTACGTATATACTTTATATTAGTTATTGTGTTCTTTTGCAGTGTGCAGTTCTTTTTCAACATGTGTGTTGAGGAGAAGCAGCTCTATTCTTTCCTTTTGCTTTGTGTTACAGAGAAGGTGGTGTGCAAGCTATTTTATTGCCCTTTGTTATTGAGGGGGTGTCTTGTGTTTTGAGTGGCTGTGTTTCTAGTTAGTTTTTTGTTGCTAGTTTCTGTCTGTCATGAGAGTGGGATATGGTGCTGTATTGAAACTTAAGTTTGGTGTGCTTGCCTCCGTAAAATGTGTTTTGTGCTGGTTTCTTTTGGGGTCTTTTATTATCAATTAAATACAATCTTGCAGCTAAACGTTATCACCAGCAACGCGAAACCCCACAATAACTGTCACATACTTGTATTAATAAATGTCGTTTCTGGAACTGTTGTGGGGAAAGTTCTTTTCTTCCTATTAAATGTGGTCTCATATCAGAGGTCAGAAACCCTTCCAGCCTGTGTGCTGTCCATAGTTGATAGGCAGTGTTGGGTGCATAAGGAGCTGATTGTCTTGAGGCGCTTATTGCTAATAAGTTCTCCCTGGCTTAAGTGTAGTCCTCATAGGGGAGTCAAAAATCTTTCCAGCCTGCATTCTCTCCAGAGTCGACAGGCAGTGCTGGGTTCATAAAGCTTTGATTGTCCCAAGGACGCTTATAGCCAATAACTTTATATTAATACAGGTGGGACTAGAAGTCTTTGTATTTCTGTCTCTCCCCTCTTTCACGTGACAGATGTCTGTAACAGTTTTTTTTGTTTGTTTATGTCAGGATTTTCCTGCTGCTTGTTTTTATGCAGTGATAATCATAACACTAAGTAAAATAAAAACTAAACAAAAATTGATTGTATAAGAACCAGGTGGACAGCAAATGTAAAACGGTATTCAGAAAAAGGTTTTTATCTCCTCTCACCTCCCATAGTGCATGTTTGATGTGAAGTACAAAACACTTGTTGCCAGCAAAGATGGTCTTCTCATTTAGACTGTATTGCTGTGTACTTGCACTCAGCACCTATAACATTACTTTATATTGCATGTTCAAGCATTTTTATGTTATATTGTTACAAAGACAACCTTCTTGCATCTAGAACGCCTGTGCAGTCTTACAACAAAACTCAATTAATCAATTAGAATACTTTACTCAAATTACAGGGGAATTACGTGCCTGAGTTGCTGAGAAATATTGAAACTTTCGATGCATTACAGCAATTAAGAATACTTAATTTCCAAATAGCACAAACGAATGAAGTATGAGTCATGGTGAACGTTTGCTCCTTAAAAGCCATCAGTGCTAATGGTTTTGTAACCTTTGCAAATTTAATATTGGCTTCATTTATACAGCAGTGAAACCCACGTAAGGATGGTATAATATTACTCCTCATATGTACAGAGCTTTATGCAGCCACACAACTTAATTGCATACTTAATAAAGGCAGGTTTTGAGGTAGGCATCTGCTTACACTACTTTTGTGAACAGATAGGATCATGCTATGCTATCACAATCTAAGAAGTGCACTTAAAAAATCATGAAGCAATGATTCATAACATTTTTTTATCTCAGTTAAATTTTCAGAAGAAAAGATTAAGCCAAGAAACTAGAATATTTTTAGTGTCTTTTTGTAAGGATATCTTGCCTATGGCAGAGTATTTGAATAGCTTTTTTAGAGTTTGTAGTCAAATTTTTCACCTTTACAAATGGTCAATTCATATTCTTTTATCCCTAACTAGTTTCTCTGGTAGCAAATAATTGCATGAATGAATAGTTTATTGCTAATCTTCACAGTCTCTATCAAATGTTCTGCTATTATGTCATGCTGATTTTAATATCTTGAATAAATGTGCTGCTTTAAAAAAGTATCATTCATAACACAGCTAGGAATATCTTTGTCTATATTGGCAGTTGTTTCCAGTTATAAATTTCTCTAGAAGAGTTATGGCATGTTTATGAGTCTGTCTTTAAGACTCTTGTGACTGGGCTTAATAGCAATAGAAAAGACTACAGCTATGATATTATTTTCCCTTCATTCCTTCTCCAAATAGTGGATTATCTCCAGGGAACAATTCTCCATTTTTGGGGCAAAAGCTGGAGATCATAAACCCCAGAAGTGTGTAGATTTATTTTCTTTTGCAGCCTTCAGAGGCATCAATGAACAACCATAGGCAAATCCAAGGGCCCACTACACAGATTACCAGAAGTGTAGTAATGATGGGACCTAGGCACCCAGAGGCTTTTTCAAGCTGAGTTTTTTGGAACTGAAGATAGATCCTGCAATCCTCTCTAAAAAGAGTAAGCCCTTTAGTCCCTGAGGTTATCTGTACACAGATTCAGTAACATTGGATGATTCCTAGAAATATTTTGTCACTAAGCCTTGCTTAGAGATCTTTTATCCCAGCTGCCCAAGGTACAGCAGCCGGAACCAGCTTATTGCTGTGCGGGTGTCACCAAAACTGTGTATTCTACACCCTCTGCATCATTTCTCATGAACTCATGGATCATTTGCAGCAGGTGCCCAGGGCACACCTGACTCCTCAGGCTACAAACTGGATGTTAAAGGACCCTCTGAGATAGGAAAGTGTTCCTATCTTCACACCAATGACTTGATGGGATAACTCACCTCTGGGGAGTCATTTGCACCTTCACACCCAGCCAGAGGGGTCATGTCTGCTAATGGGCCTTCAAAGATTCCAAAAATATCCCAGGACTCATAGAGTTAAATCACCCATTGTGAAACTCCTCACCCTCGGGGAGATAATGGGCATTCCCACCTGAACCTGAACATATATAATCCTTGGGGTTTGGGATTTCTGTTACCATTCATCAGATCACAGAGGAGGACAAGAACCTCAACAGGACTGTGACTACCTCTCTCGACAAGACTGCCACTATCATCCTCACCAACAGGGTTTTCTCCTTTCCTTCTAGTTTGCACTCAGGTTCATCATGTTATGCCCAGCACAGGGGCTAATGAACACCATTCTGGTTTTGCCCCACGGTGCTGAGTTATATATCTGTTCTGTATTTTTCCCTGTATTGTTGTATTTATATAATCCTTTTATTAAATTGTGACTCTGACTTGTAGTCTCTTTTTAAGTTGAGTTCATTTCTCCTGTGGGTTTACCTTTAACCAGCACACCAGTCCACACAACTTGTGGGTTGTATTTGTTTGATTTGGTTTAGTTTTCTTCCTTTTCTTTTTCCTGTACTTAGAACACTGAACTGACTGATGTTGCTCTGAGCATTAGTGACATGCAAAAAAGCATGTAGTGATGGTCAGTGCTGCAGTTTTAACTGAAATGCATATGAAACATAATGGCAAAATGTGTAAAGAAGAGTTACAGATCCTCTCTCAGCATTTTGACCATACAAGATTTTAGTTCCTGTAATTATTTTCTCACTTCTTTATTGTTTGTTTTTTTGTTAGCATAGCTGTATCCTTTCTCCCCACTCTCCTCCTCCCTCCCAAGAGGAAGAGTTCTTGTTTATTTCTCTTCCACTGGGGGAAAAAAAGTCTACCATGGAAATTCAAATCTAGGGAAGTATCATTAATTTTGGCAAAGTTAGAAAAGTTTTAAAACTAAGTAGACATTCAAAATCTAACAATGATCGAAACCACAGCGAAATTTTTTCAGCTTCTATAAAGAGCAACCACAGTCAATGAGATGATATGAGAAATAGCCCTCAAGGTACTTTTTCAGTTGGTACACAAACAAAACAAAATGGAAATTGTTAACAGAAGTTCTCAGAAAATTAGAATATTTATTATGCATTTTTTTAAATGAGCAACCAATCATCATTAAAAGTGTTGGTGTTCATTATAATGAAATTAATCTTAGTTAATTAATTAAATATTAATATGAAATTGAAATTCAATTCCATAGAAATTATAATCTGGCAATTAATTAACATTTTAAAATTGAGAAATATTACCTATCCCTCCCAGGCAAAAATCTTTTATAATGACAAATCATTCAGGGCAGGAATAAAGGGGTTTGGGGTTTTTTGTGTTTTGGTTTTTTTTGTTTGTTTGTTTGTGTTTGGTTGTTTATGGGTTTGTGTTTTTTTTCCCCAGCAATGAGAGATTAGTAGAGGAAAAAAAAAGGAATTTGCCAAATTGTTTAGGTGTTTCATTTCTTTCTGTGCTTGAAACGTATTTTCAGATATTATTCCATGAAATGTCTTTAGACTAAGATGAGAATAGTTTTTAAAAATGTAACTGAAAAACATGGGTAGTAGTCTTGCGTTTTCAGAAGAAAATCATTTATAAGGAGAATCACTTACTTTCAACATTTCATTCTAAAAAAACCTGTGGAAACAGTAAAATTTTCAGAAATCTTTTCACTATCTTCATTATTTTAAAAGGTAGGTTGCTGTCACTGGAACTTAATACAACTGTGTTATAATGATATCTTTCACTATTTCCATTTTCAGTTTGATAATCATAGTATTTCCTCAGTTTTTCAGAAAATTATATGGCAGTCTGATAGTCCTCATGCATTGAAACATATCAGTGCATGAATTCTTAGACAAAAAAATTACAAAGAATGGACTGCAGGAATCCAACATGATGCTCTTTGAATGTAGCTTTGAGTATAGACCTATGTGTCATGACATACACAGCAGTATACATCAACTATGTGGATAGCTGGTGATTTTGCCCTCTATCAGAGGTACATGAATGAGCTTGTTTGATTAATTGCCTGACTATTGCTACTACCTATTGACAGTGCTGCTTTTTGGGAAGGAACAGTTTTATGTCACTGGCTTAAAAGCTTTAGAGCTAAAAACACACAGAATCCCTGGCAAGTTTGTGAAAGTTTTGGTCTGACAATCAGTATTTTTTGTCCTGGTTTTGTCTTTAATACAGTTTATTTTCTTCCTAGAAACTAGTACAGTGCTGTGTTTTGGATTCAGTGTGAGACTAATGTCGATAACACACTGATGTTCCAGTTATTGTTCAGCAGGGCTTGCCCTGAGCCCAGGCCTTTTCTGTTTCCTATGCTCTGCTAATGAGGAGCTGCACAAGAAACTGGTGGGGAGTATGGCCAGGACACCTGACATGAACTGGCCAAAGGAATATTCCCTACCATGCCCAGTAAATAAACTGTGAGGAATTATCAGGAAGTGGGGCCAATCACAGCTGGGAGATGGACTGGGTATCAGTCAGTGAGTGGCGAGCACTTGTATTTTGCATCACTTGTTTCTCTTCAGCTTTGTTATGTTCTCTCTTTTTATTATCACCCTTTTTAATATTACTTTTTAATCTTTATTTTCATTATTTTAATTTTAGAATTTCATTTTTCAGTTATTTCCAGTATCAAACTGTTCTGATCCTGACCTATGAGTTTTAACTATTCTGAATCTCCTACTCATCCCACCAGAGGGGAGCATGTGAGTGAAAAACTGCATGGTACTTAGTTCCCGTCTGAGGGTAAACCCTATCATATTTAAAGGGTAGTTATTTTTGGTTGCAAATCAAAGCAGTAAACCTTGAAAAATCTAATGAAGTGTTATTCTTTATTATTTATATTCTTTATATTATAGCTAAAGTTTGATTGCAAAAGCATATTTTAGATCATACTGGAGAATACTGGAGAATACTGAAGGAGAATGTTAATGCTGCTTGTTAAAAGAGCTACAATTTTCACATTGATATATAATGAGGAAAATAGGCTACATTTGGGAAAATTTTGAGGAAAATAAAGAGGTAAGACACTGGACCCCTCATTCAACCTATTTGAAAACAGTGAGATTTTTGTCATTTTTATCAACAATGAGACAAACCCTAAAGCTGTTATTTGCCAGATACAGTAATCCACGTATTCTGTATGTTCTAGTTCAATTGTACTCCACATTTTTTCTCACACTTTTATCTCCAAAACTTTGGTATAATCTGAGTGCCCAATTTTAGATGGATTGCATTCATTGAAAGATGATCATAGTATCTAGTAAGTGCCTGATTACCCACTGGACATCAATATTTTTCTTTAAGAAGTATTGACGTACCATTAATTGTGATTGTGGTGCTCGTGTCATACCCCTACAAGTAATATATTTAGATTTCAAGTGCCAAACAACTTCTTAGATGGTTTGTGTGGAAAATATTAAGCACTCTAGAGAAAGTTAGAACTAGATTACCTCTCTGTAAATCTAGTATTACTGCCTTATATAAAATGGAGCTGTTTAAGTAATGTCACTAGAATTGGAGTCTGATATGTCCTTTAAGTGCAAGTAGGGAAAAAAAATGGGAAGTCAAACACCAAATTTATTTGTACCCCCATTTGACTTTTTCAGCATTTTTACTTTCTAAAATTACTAATCAGAGTTGATTGACCTTAACATAAATATGGTTAGCTAATATTCCATCAGGACTCAGCCTTGAATTCATAACTGAGACTAAAGTAAAAAGGAGGGGTCAAAAAGAGCCATATTTTCTCTTCTGCAGATGTACTCTGTATTTTTGTTTCCATCAAACTTCTTACAATTGAGATAGAAAATCTAGTGTTAGCCTGCCCTCCACTAAGTAATCCATCTGGTTTCCATATGGTGGCAAGCTTACCCTGCAGAAATCAAATGAGTGCAGTGGCAGCATTCACACTCTGCTTCAAAGAGACATCTTTAAATAAGGTTCCTGTCAATTGCCACTAAGATGTTCCACTGCTGCTGCCAACAGAACAATGTTTTAAAGTACTTTTGCATCTACAGTCCAGACTAAAAAATACAGTGTGTTTCTTAGATGCTTAGATACCTTCTGACTGTTAAATTCTTAGCCCTAGGATTAGGTTTATAATAAAAGCAGCATATGTTAAAGACACAGATCTTCCAGTATGGGAATGTTATAATTTCAGAACCTGTCATGGCATTTTCTCTCCCTACCAACAGGGAGTTTGGGAGCTAATGCCCAACTCGCTTATCACCTCCCACCACCCTTGGCCCCCCACCCACCACTAGCTAACAAAAAGAGTGGGTGATTGCTCTGCATTCCAATTTAATGATTGGCTGGTGAATGGAGGCAGTTGGGGGGGAGAGAGGGGTTTTTTCCTGTTGCTGGACATACTTTGCAGCTTTCGGCTGCAGTGTGGGCCAGAGCTCTGTTTGCTGGTTCAGGCCCCCATTGGCTCTGCATGCCCAGTGCGGTGCTGTCCGGAGAGAGAGAGAGATTTCTTCCAGTGTGCTGGGCTCACTTCTTTTTGGCAATTTCTCTGACTGGAAGCCACGGTTTTGCTGGGCTTGTGGAGGTGTTTGGAAGGAGCTGACCTAGCTCGGCCCCCAGCTCTTCATGCTTTGTGCTGCCTGTTGGAGAGAGCTGTCGCTGCTGCCTTAGTTTTGCTGCACATATTCCTGAGGGCCAGTTTTTCATCTGCAGAGGAGTGGCTGAATACCACCACCACCATCCCCTAATCTCAGCGCTTTTGTCTTCAGAGGATGAGGAGAGAGGTCTCTGCATTGCTCACAGAGAGGGTTCCACCCTGTCTCTTTGCAGCTGCCATTCTCACACAAGTCACTGGAGAGGGAGCCTGCATCTCTCCCTGCCACTTTGTCTTCACTTTGCCAGAAAACCCACAGCTGCAGCCAGTTGAGGTGTAGCATTACCGCCTGCTGTCTATAAATATAATTGCACCGAAAGGAGCAAAGATAAAAACTCAATTAGTTTAAAGGGTTTTGGTTATGGTGTTGTGCTCTGTTCTGTTCTGGTTTTGGTTTTTTATATATACATATTTATAGCTAAGAATTGTTATCCTTTTTCTATACATTTTTCTGATTAAAGTATATTTATTTCAAAGGTTGTGGTGGTTTTTTGGCAGAGAGGCTCCCTACCTAGTCCAAACACACATCTAGTTTCCTTCTAAACTAGAATAGAAAAATACACAAGAATTTGAACAAGGAAGATGGTTTTCTAGGCTTGCTTAGAGTGTGAGTGTGTGGCTCGGCTTCGCTAACGAAGATTTGGGAAGGGCTCTCCCCACGTGGGTGGGCCCTTCCAGCCTGCGCAGTGCATTTTAGGTGAGGCTCAGCGTGCGCAGAACTGGCCCCACCGTTTAAATCCTGAGGTTCATCTGCCACAGCCGAGCGAGCTTGGACGGTGCCAGTGAAGTCCTCAGGACTAGAACCTACAGCACCTGGCATTTCCCAGGAGGTCTCCCATCCAAGTACTAATCCGGGGCTGACCCTGCTTAGCTTCTGAGATCTGACAGGATCGGATGTCAGGGAGGCATTTAACTTGCTTAGAGTAGGTATACACTAATGAACATGTCATATAATTGTGTACATAAAAATAAATTAATAGTGCTAAAGAGTTATGCTTCAGAACTGCTTATGGTATTCCACCTCAGTTTTTTAAAAAGAGAGATGCAAGTGATAGATAATGAATTGGCATGCACATCATATGCCACCAAATACTGATGATATGGTGGAGCAAGAGCAAGAGAGCACTGCCCAAGCATGCAGTTCCCTTTGTTTTCCTGTGGTCGGCCAATTATATGCAGAAAACCCTTAGGTACTTTCTAAATTCCACTGTCTAGACAAGGAAAACTTTAAAATTACACAGACAGAAAATTGATTTGCATTTAATTTGTTATCTCTGTCATGAAATTCTAATAAATATGGATAGCATTTCTTATTTTGAGCTACTTATGCTGAAACACTCGCACAGTTTTAGAAAATCAAGGTCACGTTTTGCCAATAATAATCACAGATAGATTGTCTCCAACTTGTGACTAAATCTTGAAAAGTGTTTTGACAACACAGACTGTCTCCAATTGTCCTATAAAGAGAACATGGAGACTGTGCCAACAATCCCTTGTTTTTCACTTCACTAGTATCTTGTGTCACACTCATTCATTCTCTATACAGTAGCTGTAACAATAGTAGCCTTTCTAAGCAATTGCATCATTGCAGGTCTACAAGAAAACTGAAAGTTTTCACTTTATTGAAAACATGGTATGTCTTGGGTCAATTTTTTTTTTTATTTTGATGCCCTTATTTTCCACTTCTGTGAAAAAGACATGACTTAACTAAAAGAATTGTCATCCAAGCATGCAGAAACCTGGTGAAGTATCACACAGTATTTTGAGATGTTTTGCCAGTAAATTGTTTCCCCGACATGGAAAAAAACCCTTACAAGTAAACATATAACTAGGTATTTATTTGGTGTCTATTTTTGTAACTGCTCATGTAATAGAGAACTGTTGCATCACAGAGTTTCAAAAGGAAGATGACACAACTGTCTTGAATAAACATTTGAGGTTTTATCAAAATATTTGATACTAATGGCATATGATTGATATTCTTTTACAGAATTGGCAGAATTTACAAATGTGAATGAACATACTGGCAGCCTGCCACTGGTACAATAACACAGCATAGTTGCTGCAGCTCCCTCATCTCCTAGCAGGAAATCAGTGTTTGTTATGTGGCGGATGGCATTTAAATGTGCTCAGGTGGGTATCGGCTGAAATAAATATACAATCACAAATTGGGAAAAGCCTTTAAAACATTAGACTACCTAAAGGAAAAAAAATTAAGTCAGCATGTAGTTATCAAGATAAGCATAATGAGAAAAGTGCACTTTACCTCATAGGCATCAATAAATGAATTAAATTATTCTCTTGCAATTTTACTCCCATTTCTTTCTGAATTTTTTACTTCAGCTGGTATTCAGTGAGGTCTTTTGAGGATTAGAAGCATTTGATCTGGCTCAATTTTGTATTTTGAAACTGCCTCATACTGCACTGTGTCTACAAGTGAAAGCAGTACCCTTGGGAGCGAAGCTGCATGTTACACTGCACAAGCACTCAAGACCTACACTGTAGCAATTGGAGAGCCATGTGTGGTTGTAAAGAAAGGCTCATGGTTATTGTCAAGAGCAGGACTAATGTCTAATCACAATTTTTTAAGCACAAACAAGATCATAGTTTTGTGGTGACTTTTAGCAGGCACAGGCAAAAGCTCTGCTACCTGGAGAGTTTCCTCCTCTCTTGCTCCCAAAACTTATTTTTGCGTTCGGCTGCTCCCCACAGTCCTTTTTTTTTGTGTGTGTAAACTCCTGTTGCAGTTTAGGGGAACTGAATGGGGCAACCGAAGAACATTAAAACGGGCTCTTTTCTTTGAGATCATGTTCACTTCCAACCAGATCTAGTTTGGTATGTGAATGTTTCATAGAATCATAGAATCGATTGGGTTGGAAAAGACCTCTGAGATCATCAAGTCCAACCCTTGGTCCAACTCCAGTCCATTTACTAGATCATGGCACTCAGTGACATGTCCAATCTCAGTTTAAAAACCTCCAGGGAAGGTGAATTCACCCCCTCTCTGGGCAGCCCATTTCAATGCCTAAATACTCTCTCTGGAAAGAATTTTTTTCTGATCTCCAACTTCAATTTCCCCTGGCAGAGCTTGAGCCCATGCCCCCTTGTCCTATTGCTGACTGTCTGGGAGAAGAGACCAATCCCCACCTGGCTAGAACTTTCCTGCAGGAAGTTATAGACAGTGATGAGATAACCTCTAAGCCTCCTCTTCTCCAGACTAAACAACCCCATCTCCCTCAGCCTCCCCCCATAGGACTTAAGCTCCAGTCCCTCCACCAGCTTTGTTGCTCTTCTCTGGACCCTCTCCAGCACCTCAATATCTTTCCTGAACTGAGGGGCCCAGAACTGCACACAATACTCAGGATGTGGCCTCACCAACGCAGAGTACAGGGGAAGGATCGCTTCCCTGGTCCTGCTGGCCACGCTATTTTTGATACAGGACAGGATCCCATTGGCCTTCTTGGCCAGCTGGGTACACTGTTGGCTCCTGTTGAGCTTCCTGTCAATCAGTATTCCCAGGTCCCTTTCTGCCTGGCTGCTCTCCAGCCACTCTGTTCCCAGCCTGTAGCACTGCATGGGGTTGTTGTGGCCAAAGTGCAGCACCCAGCACTTGGCCTTATTGAACTATCAAAAGACAGGGCTCCTTGAGATAGATATTAAATGGCTAGAAAGTATCAATGAGAGGCACTAAGTATCTTACTGGCATTACCAATTTATGTTCAATACCAGATTAGCAAGGAGTGGCTTCTCTTATTATTATACACTATTTGTTAAAGCTGTCATATAGCTCTCCCACACTTTTCCTTTTAAATTCAGGACTGGCAGGACAGTATTTTAAAATGTTGTAAATAGCCCTCACTTTACCAAGTTCCCTTCTTTCTGCTTGAGCCTGAGGCTGGAGCAGGTAATGAATCTGAATGCTTGCAACAGCTACATCTAGGTTGTACACTCCCATCTTCTTTGTTGTTGCTAGCTGAAAATACTTTATCGATACAATCTTCTCTTAATAGTTTGCTATCAAACTTGCCAGTACTCATTTAGGGATAGAACCACTAGCATATTATCTTCATGCACAGTAGAAAATGTCCAATTTATGGTTTCTCATCATTGCTTGAACAGTGAACTTTATATGCACAAGACCAGGCAATTAAGCAACACAACTCCTGATGCATCTTGTAAGCACTTGTGAACTGGTAACAGCATTGCATGCTTGCCAGGAATTCTTCTGCTTTGGAAGTCATAAGAGATAACCTTTTACAGGGAAAGATCTGTAGTAACTTTGCAAGTCTGGTTTGGTTGTACATTGATACAAATCTTTTCTTCATTCTTGCTTCTGAAAAACTGTTCCTAGTAAAGAAAATAAGGGCTGTCTGTTTTATTAGGAGTCATAGACATAAGATGCTTTGTAGAACCCTAGGCAGTTCAAAAGTCATAGTGGCATATGACTTACAAGAAAACAAAGCAGTCTTGCCCTAAATTACTAGATATCTCTGTTTTGGTATTGATCTAACCCCTGCACTTTGGCTAGGGAATACTGCAGATGCTGAAGTAAGAGTTCACCATTATTCCTTTGTTTCACATCAAAAAGCAAAAGTATAGGAGAAAAACCCCACCTGCCTGTGAAATATAAATGAAAGACTATTTTAATAGCTTCTCATATTTCTTGCCAAGTGAGAATCAGCACATTATATTTTAATTTTAGGGAAGTTAAAGGGCACAGTTAAGAGTAGTGAACCGTAACATTCTTCATAGAGGGTAACTATATTCATTTATGTTAGTTCTCTTCATCTATTCTGACTGGTAGCACAGTAATCAAAATGAGACTACTTGAGGAAAAGCATGGGGAACATGATGCTCAGATATAAACATAAGGATTCTCTCTCCTGCATGATAGACTCATAAAGTTGATTGGAAAAGTATGTTTAGAGAAAAGTATGTTTAGAGAAACACATAGGAAAAAGGGGAAGATTTTCAGAAATATGACTGGATACCAGATGAACTTATTTGCTTTCTAGCATCAGACACACCAAAACCGAAAACAAAAATCCTACACCTCTGACTTTTCTAGGAATTTTAATGAAAGGGGTCTAGAACAGAAAGGAAGGAAATGCCCTCAGCTCTGAACTTCCAGAACCAAGGAGAAACTAACTCCCTCTGCATCATATTTTCAACATGAATCTTCTCATCACCTAATTAAACTTCCTGTTGCTTTTCAGTGTATCCTAGCTTACAAGAAAACTAGATGTCTGTCTGGACTAGGTAAGGGGCTTTTTTCTAAAAAACCACCACACCCTTTAAATTTAAAAGACTTTAATTAGAAAATGTATAAAAAGAGGATAACAGTTCTTAACTACAAGTAAACATAACAGAACAAACAGCAACACCAGAAGTAAAACCTTTCAACAAATCCAGCTCTAGCTCTGCGCTCCTTTTGGTGCAGTTGTATTTACGGACAGCAGGAGGTGATGCTGCACCTCGGGAGACCCACAGTATCTGGCAAGGCACAGGTGGTGACCAGGGAGAGGTGCTGGCTCCAAAAGACTCATGTGAGAAGACAGCAGTCACAGAAGATGGGCCAAAACTCTTTCTGTGGCCAGGGCCTTTGTCTGAAAGCGTTGAGGGAGGTGGTGGTGGTGGCCTTCAGCAACTCCTTTGGAAATAGCGTCAGTCTTCAGGAGAACCTGCAGTGAATCCACGCAGCGACAACTGCTCCTTCCAATGGGCAGCACAGAGCACACGGAGCTGGGGGCGGGGAGGCTGAACCAGGGCAGCTCCCTCCAAACGTTTCCGCGAGCCCAGCAAAATAGTAAGTTCCACTCACACCAGCTACCAAAAAGAAGTGAGTCCAGCACACAGGAAGAAACCTCTCTCTCTCCGGTCAACACCGCACCAGGCATGCAGAGCCGCTGGGGGCCTGAACCAAGACAGCTCTAAACGCCTCCACCTGCCCAGCAAACAGGGCTCTGGCCCACACTACAGACGAAAGCAGCAAAGTGGCAAGAAGAAAAAAATCCTGGAGAACCTCCTACCCCACCCCTACCCCACTTCACCTCTCCAGCGATCAAGTTGGAATGCAAAGCAATTTGCCACCCTATTGTTAGCTGGCTCCAAAGGCCCAGGTTTGTGGAGTAGGTTTGTTGGTAGGGAGAGAAAATATTCCATGAAAGATTTCAAAACTATAACACGGTGACAAATGCTCTGACTGCTAGAGCTCCTCTGCACTTCAGTTTGCAATAAGACTCTCCACTTTCCCTCCTAATTTTTTCAAATGTCTCAGCACTCACATAGACTGTAAGCATCTCTATTGTCTTCCATTTTCAACGCAATAGAGCAAGCCACACAGGTAAATACAAGCACAGCAGAAGGTGTTTTAATATTAGCGATTGCTGCTGTTAAACAGATTTTCTTGAAACTATCGTGTAGAATATAGCAGGAAGCATGTATTTAGTACATGTAAAACATTATTCAATAAAAAATAATTGTTATAATATAAAAAGATTTAGTGCTGTAACTTCACAGTTGAAGATGTCCCTGCTCATTGCAAAGGAGTTCAAATGTCCTTTAAAGGTCCCTTCCAACGCAAACTATTCCATGACTCTATATAAGATTTTGTTTCATATACATAATCAGCAGCACATACTATTTGTCATCCTTTTAAATAAAAAAGGACACTAGAAACTTCCCTTTTGAAGAGTAAAAGAGCTTATTAGAAGGAAGTAGTATTCATTACTAGAATCAGAGGTAGCAGAATATTTTGGTCAAAAATAACAGAAAAAGTAAGTCATTTGTAATGACAATTTATTAGGATTATGAGTGCAATTTTATTTGGCTTCTGTAAAGAAAAAATAAATTATTCCCATTGCACTCGTCATGATATTTTAGTGATTTTTGTGGATCAATTAATGGTCCTGGATCAAGATCTGAAAATTTCAATATATGTTCCTATTTATGCTGACTGTCCTAACTAAGGTAAGTTCTCTTTGCTGTGAGTAAACTTACTGAAGTTTGAGTTTTAGTATGTGAAATCTCTTTTAGTTATACTGGGCTTCTTCTTTGGTAACAACCACTGAAAAGAGCTGAATGGAAAATAGATTTCCTTCGTGCAGAAAAAAATGCCACATATTTCTGAGAAAACTAAAAATTATATTGGGCTGGCTGGTTTTCCAACAACGGGTAGACTGTCTGCCTTTCCACCTTTCCAGGGTGCTCATCCTGCCAGACTTCTATCAGCCAGGAAGACCAAGAATCTGACTGCAAAATAGTGGGGATCTTGTTACACAGTCAGGAATCTCAGGGTTCATGACAAAAATGTGTTTGAGAAATAGGGTTAATTGTTCCTTGTATTCAAAACCCAAAAAATGTTGCTCCCAAAATATTTGTGGCTAAGCCCCCCTGAATGATGAAAAAACAAGGTGTGGATATTTTGTAGAGTAGTAAATATCAGAGGCCTACATATTAATAATTTTTTACTTTTCGAATGGTTCTCTGCTAAGGGTGGTGCTATAACTATAAATAGACAGATAGGTAAGCTAGACATTTCTGAACAATTTTATTATGTAAAGGTAAATGCAGACTTCTATTCTGTTAACATGAGTTTTCTCAAGGGAACCTGTATTATTCAGAGCAGAAAAGAAAGTAATAGAATTCTTTAAGTGATTGCGAAAAAACTTTATTGAATTTACATAACAGCAAAAAAAATCTTTCTCATAAGTCTATTAGAGTACATTCAGACTCTTAGAAAAGCACAGCTATTGACAGATTTAGAAGACAAGATCTTTATAGAAAAAACTCTGCTCTATTTATTGGTTAGTTTCTAATTAGAGAAAAGCAAAATCAAAGTATTCATTAATAGGTAGTGGCCAAATACAGAATGTGTTGTGCTGAAAATTATTCTAATAATTTCAGAGACTATAAAATAGGAGTTTCACTGATAGAATGCAGTTACACTTAGAAGCAATTCTTGAAGATTTTGTAATACAGAAAATCAGCTGACTTCCTTTTTCAGCATGAAAGAAGGAAAATATATTGTCATATTTGAGGTGATATAAAGAAATAGTGTAGTGAAAATATATTTTCTGCTGCTACTTTTTATATCACAGTTTAGATACAAGCTTCAGCCATTAAGCAACTTCCTTATCAAGCAAATATTGATGGTTTTAGTCATGGAAAACACAGTTATGATATTGTTTTAAAAGTAGTTCTGTTAAAATAATGCTATTCATGTTCAAATGTAAAACTCTGCCACTAATTCATGAATCACAGATGAAAAATACAGACATATCTTTTTATAGTAAATTTCAAGAGTACTGAAACCATGGGAAACATTTTTAGCCTATGGAGAACTAATGTCACTTGAAGAGACACACATCAGATGACACCAGGTGTGGATTTTGCCTGTTTTCAAAGCCTACTGCCTTGCAGAGAGGAAATTTCATATTATAATTTAATTTTGCACTAATAAGAATTATAAGAGTTAATCTTGTATTAAAAGCATGATGTTCCCTTAAAAAGAGGGCTTCAAGATAAAGTGATAATAAAGGTTTCAATAACCTTTCTTTTTTTCCCCTTGCACTATTATTAGATTCTTTTGCAGTTTTCAGCTGAGCAATGGAGATTCAAAGTGGTTCACAGTGATGCTACTTTTTGCAATGCAGTTTTGTCTTAAAGTTGGATTGTTCTGAAGTGGAAGGAGAGGATTGGACACCAGAAAATGGTTAGTTAGTGGTTTTCTGCCTCCAGAATGCAGTGTATGCAGTGTGGAGTCCAGGAAAGACAACTTGTTTGCCACCCAAGCATAAAGTCCTTCAGCAAGTGAGATTGAGCCATATATTTAAGCAAACACAAGCCAGCACTTCACTTCATGTGTTTGTTAGATTTCTCCCCCTTTAGCCAGCACTACTGTAGTCTTTAAACAGTGTGACAGAAGTACACTTCCACTTCAGTTAATGGATTTATCAAATACCTTATTTCATGCTTTCTGCTTTTGATTTATGAATTTTGATCCCAGAGACAAGAACCCTGTGAGTATTGATTGCAGAAAATGTCAGACTAACAGAAGTTAATTTCACTTGTACATGTGGAAGTCTGTGATTCTCTGACAGTGCTGTCTGTGGAGAATGGGCTGTCACCCAGACCAAGCGACACCACGCCATCACATCAGCCAGCCCCTCCAGCCTGTCCACCCGGACGAGAGCATGGGCGGACACAGGACCGGCAAAAGGTTTGGAGGAAGAGATGCGTGGAGTCAGGGCAGGGGAGGAGGGTGTGAGCTGCTGTGGAACCTGTCTCTGGCTCCCTGCGCATGATTGCAAGGTGTCTGGAAGTATAATAGAATTATCACCCTGCCAGCACTGCTACTGATCAGCATGATTTATCAATTACCTTTTTACCTTTTCTTGCAAATTATGGTTGATTTTTTTCTTTTTTTCCTTTTAGATGTCAGAGACAAAATGTCACTTCTACAGTATGGCACTTGAGCAATAAGAAGGAAGTGATTTGGCTTTGCTTGTGTACCTCTTGCATTTGAGATGTGGCTAAAAACTTTAAACATAATGCTATGTATTTATTCTGAGTGAATATATTAACTCACATGGCAGAAAAATAGAAAAATGAATGAAAATTGGAAAAATGAAACAATTTAATGAAAAATGGATGAAAATTAATAAATATTATCAATGTGTGGTCTTGTTTTTTCACCAGAAAAGAGAGATGCTCAGTGGGAACTAACATTGGTGATGGTTAAAAGATGCCCACTGACTTAAGCTGAAATGGGTTAAGCATTTTTGTTATCCCTATTACCTATTACCTCCCCTCCCGTAACCCTCCCCTAGCCCTCCCCTCCCCTCCCCTCCCTTCCCCTCCCCTAACACTCCCCTAACCCTACCCTAACCCTACCCTACCCTCTCCTCTCTTCCTCTCCCCTCCCCTCCCCTTCCTTCCCCATCTCATTGAAGTTAGTGATTTGTTTAGTTAAATATCTTTCTCTATGGGAGAGGACGATGTATCACTTTGTGTTCAGCAGGCTGTACTTACACCACTGACATTCTGACAAGTGCACATGATTTTGTTTGAGGATTTGATTAAACAATTTCTTCAGACATAAAACATTTCTATCTAATGGGAAAAGAAAAAAACCCAAACCATTTTTTTAGCTTTGTGGGTTATGAATGATGTTATAGCAATAACCTAAGAAGCAAAGGCTATACATGTTTTATGAACTGTTTTAGCTCTAAAAGGTATGTAATTAAAGCAGGACATTAATTCTGTGTTTTCTGCTAGGAGGCTATAATTGCATATGGGCACTTCCATGTGTAATTTTAAGTGATATTTGCATGTTACCCTTCAGTTTGACAAAGTCATAGAGCTCCTGTTTTATGGAAAAGTAAATGTGAACAAATACTCCACCTACTACATAAATGCACAAAATCAACTGCTTTGGGGACATGTCAAAAATATATAAATGTATTGCATATGGCCGTGTGGCAATCAAGCGTTTTAGTCTGAATCTCTAAACATGTGCATGAAGCTGCATATGTCCAAATTTACATAGTATATCTAAACCAGGCAATAAAGAATTGAACAGAAAATGTGCAAAAATATTTCTTACTACATCAAGCCAGGACACATACTGAATTTAAAACTTCTATTTAAAGAAATTATAAGACTGGGATATTTCGTATATTTCATTTTCTGTAAATGCCTTAGCTAGATGACTCCAAAGAACAATAATTTTTTTCAGCTAATATAAATTACTTCTAAAAATTGTTTTATCTGCACAGTTCTAAAAATATTTTTCTTGTCATAATCCAATATTATTTAATAAATACAGGAACTGGAACATGACTGCTCCATTAAGAAATGCCTCTCATCTTACAAAATTTCTATATTTTCTGTAAAAAATCCTGAAACCCAAAACCAAAATCTATTTTTGATGTGAAAGCTAACATTACATTCTAAAGCTTCAGCCACGGCATTAAAGTTTATTGTTTTTTTTTTAAATGTGCTTTATCATAATGATAATAAATGATATTAGAGACCATTTTCTTCATTATAAGTTGCTCTTTTATAAATGGTGTTCATGGGAATCCCCTTGGGGTATGCGTTGAATGCAGACAAAGTGTAAGGAAGGTGAGATTGTCAGAGACGTCTGTACAATTATAAATCTTGTTATAGATCTTGTGTTTTGAAAACTTGTCATTATTTGACCTGTGCTCTGTTTGGAACAGACATATTTTAATGTTAACTGCACCAAAAAACACCATCGCAAAACCTAGGTTTTTCTTCCTTTCCCTTCTTCATAGGAACCTGAAAAACGACCTATAAGACAATATTTCCTTTTTTCCTTCAACTATGAAGCTTTCCATTTTGGTAGGAATTTGAAAGTGGGACTCTAGTTGGGCACTATTTCATCTTGGTTCCAGTGTGGGAACAGGTTTAACTTCACATCACTTGCAGGCAGCAGAGAAAGTGAACTTATACTATTAAAAGGAAGAGAGCAGCTACTACCAGTGTCTGGTAGGATGCAGCATATTCAGTCTATTGTAGATGATTTACATAGATAAGTATTTCATGTTTTAAGACCTGTTTTAAATATGTTGTGTTTTTCTGCTTCAAGAACACTTGGATAATTAGATTGTTACTGTTGTGGAAGACTGATATTATCATCATCATCATCATCATCATCATCATCATCATCATCATCATCATCATCATCATGGCTAGGCTTCGTGAACAAAGATTTGGGAAGGGCACTACCCATGCTTGCTGCAAGCATGCTGGTGGCTAAATGGCCAATACAGGATGGGCAAGTCTGGTCACAAAAGGCACAATGGAACGTCTCCTTTGGCGATATTGGAAGACTGATATAAAAAATCTACTAATACTTTATAAAGAATTCTCTAAATAGTAAATAGATGTGGAATGTGTGATAGTGGGCTGTTATGTAAAACTTTGATGGCACTGATGGGCAGTGACCAGTAAAATTCCCTATACTTGTGTGCTGTGGATCATCTTAAACGCACCTCAAGGAAAGTATACGATACTGGTTCTGTTCATAATTTTGTTCTGTGGAAATAACCCTCTATAATTTTTTACTATTTCTTTTCTGTTAAATGAGATACATAAATGATGTTAGAAATGTTGTTTACAAGATTTTTTTCTGCTGTCTTTCTCTAAAAGAAGAGATTATCTATACATCTATACATCTAAGAGGCTTAAAATATGTATTTAATATAATCCAGTAGGTCTAAAATGAATATCCAGTGTCATGAGTGCAAATCAAATAATTTTGGATTTACTGCAATTGCCTGCTCTATTTACTGCATTAGAAATAGTACAGCCCTACCATTTTGCTGCTGTAATTGTAATTATGTGGAAATGTTTGAATTATTTTGTGGTACTGTCTTCCAATTGATTTTCCTTTTTTTCTAATAATCAAAAATGCTGAAAAATTCAGAAATGCACAAAAATGTATTAGCCTCAGAAATATTCTCCTTCAACTCTCAAATGCATTTTGTTCAGACAAGTTCCTAGAAAAAGTTGTTTGAGATGCAGCTTAATGCTTAATTACATTTCTGCTAAAAAAAAATTGAATTAAAGAAGTACTTTTTTTTTCAGAATGCAATTTCTTTCAAATGAAGTTGTGAGATGGGAGATATTTTGTTTTCTTTGAGACATAGCATGACAATATGGATTTGAAAGGAGTTTGAAATAATAATTTCATTTTTAAAAATTTCCTTAGACATTTTTTGAAGTGGTTTAGGTGTTGAATTTTGTTTCTTCTGAGTCCAGAGGAACTGGATGAACAGAAGGTTTAAACAATGACACTGTGCCCACTCACAGTCAGATGGCAAACTGTCTTAAAGTAAGTTCTAATGTATGCATGCAGAATTTAAACAGCCTTATACTTATTTATTTTCATTATTTTGAACCTAAAATTTGATTTGAAGGGTAGAATGCGTCAGAAAATCCTATTGTTAGAAAGATTGAAAAGACGTATCTCTGAGTATGTTTAATATTTACAAGTATTACAAAATGAATCATTAGAATCGTTCTCAGGTTTCATGATTTTTGGTGATTATCTGGTTTAATGGTTGTAAAAAGTATGACCATCTCAGACTCATGCTGGTAAAACTACATCTGTATGGGAAATAGCACTCGCTCTAAACTTAAAGATTCAACTCTTTATTAAAACCCGCTGGAGTTTTTGTGTTTGTGTTTTATCACTGTTTTAAATATGCTAGTGGATACATTACAAGCTGAAGACATGACTGTCTTTGGTCTGTTGTCCCCAGTGCTGGAGTTGTTTTTCTCAGTTTGATCAGTGTGCCCTGGCAACAGGGAACAGATAATGACCCAGTCCCAAGAACAATGCAGTGTAGTTTGCCCAGCTCCTTTCTCCTTCTACCTTTTTCCTAGATGCTGGTGTGGTGGCTATGGTTAACAGGCCCTACCAGCTGGCACATCAGTACAGACATAACTGCGCATGAATGGTGTGGGGAGAGAGGAATGGGGGAAGAAATATAACAGATAACAAGCAAAGGGAAGAAGTAGCACTGTAAACAACCAGCATATTTTTTCCCCTCTACAGAGAAAGCTTTTGTGCCTGGAGGCAGTATCTATGTGCAGCCCAGTTTCTAATCCATATCGCAAACAGCTTCCAGATGCGTGAGTCCTACAACTATTCTGGCATCCCTACCCTTCACAGATGCCTCTCTGTGAGGGGGGTCTATAAGTAAAATTGGGTGTATTTTACTAATCATTCATTTCCAATCTTCCTGAAGGGGAACTTTTATTAATAAACTCTTTTCATCTGTCTCTTTGACTAGGAAGAAGATAATTGCTTAGTCATGTGAAAAGGGGGAAAAAAAAGATTGCTGGGGGGTCGCCTTTTCTAACATGTGCTTGAGTGGAAGGAAACAAATAAAAACCACAGAACAATGCGGGTACTAAATGGTTCCAGTCGAGCTTGAGTGGTGGAGGGGAGTTTGAATAGAAACCGTGGTGGCTGGGCTGGCCTCCCGAGGCAAGCAGAACTAATTCCTCTGATCCCAGCTATTCCATGGGCAGCAGGCACGTCAGCTGGACCTGGCTAGCAAAGCTGGCAGGTGTGCCAGCAGGGGGGAGGATGGGCACAAATGGGACCCATCACTCACCTCTCAAGGAAAGGGTGGCTCAGTGCAGGATGCATGGCTTTCACTACAGGTTGTAAAATCAGTGAGAAGCAATTCAAGACTGTGTTGTCTGATGTGCTTCCTCCTCAGTATAACTTTCCTTGTTACTTGACACAGAGTTACTGTGCTAAATCTTGGGCATTTCTGTCTAAAGGAAGTGTATGCTGTCTGGTGACGACCATCACTTAATTACAACATGCATCAGAAAAGACATTTTCACATTAAGGCGTTTGTATTCCAAACTATGTTATGCTTCCATTTCAGCTATGTCCTGGGTTTGGCGCATATTCAATAGCTAATTTTTAAAATCCAGTACTCTAGTTTTAATAGAACAGTGAATTCACATATCAGATGGCATCAACAGGCATCATTCTTTGACTGTAGCCAGAGACTGATGGGTTATATTGTTAGCATAGGTTAAAATAGTGGAAATTTATCTATCTAATTCAGTCATAGCTATTCTGGCTCACTGTCAGGTTTGAATAACATTTCTTTCTGTTTTCCACTCTTATTTTTCACTAACCAGGCTGAAACCTGATTTGCATGATGGAAAAGAAGTAGGTTTTTTATTAGTTTATTTTAATTTCCATTAAATTTTTAAAGTCGTCTAGATGTTTGCAATACTAAGACTTCCAGCTCAACCAGATACTTAAACTCCACAATTTTATGGAATGCTTCAGGCTCTGAGATGAAAACAGTATAATGTAGATTTTCACAAATATTTCTATACCCCAAAATGTAAAGGTTAATGCAAAATTGTGACTGCATTACTTATGTTTTGTAACATTGCATTTACCTTTTCTATTCTCCAACATCACATTACTTATTTATTCTACCTTTACTTCTAGGACCACCCAGAAAGAATGGAAACTTCGTTAGTGAAATTCATACTGTTTTGAGGAAGATATTAATTGATTTATTAAATTCAACATATCTAAAAAGAAACTTGAAAAGTTTCACTGTTCTGGAAGTTTCATGTGCTACTTTTACAAAGAAATTATAAATGCTTAAAAAATATCTAGTTTTTTCTGCATTTCAAAAGTGTCTGTGGTCAAGTGTTTCTACAAGAGAGAAACCAGCTCATTCATTGGATATGGGGCTTCAGACACTTGCATAAAGTCTAGATTCAGCTTTCTTGTCTGACTTCTACGAAGTCTGACTTGAAGCCACGTTTTCCAGGTGAAGCCCAAGAGCTATTTCTGCTGGTCTGTTGATTGCTCTGTGTTGATGAAGGTATATTTTCATCAGAATTTCCACTCTAAAGTTGCAGATCTGTTTCGAATCAAAAGGTGTCAAAAGGATATATTAATGAAAAGACATTAATATGATGGATCAGTTTAATCAAAAGTCCCTAATCAAATCTAATAATGTGTGTATGAAATATCAGGAAAAAAATATTATTTCCCCATCAATTAAAAGGCAGTTTTATATCAAACTTCTGGAATTAAAACAAATAATCAGTGATTTATTTATTTTTTAAAAGTGAGAATTTAATATTGCCTAGCTATTTTTTAAAGTCTTTAAATAGGAATGAACTTTAACTTACAAATTTAATGAAGAGTGACTGTCTCTCACTCATAGTCATGGAGGAAAATGAGATAATAGGATGTAAATCTGGAGAGTCACACAATTAAAAGGGAACCTGAAATCATCTATTATTTTTACTTTATATTTTTATATTTTTCTTCTACAAGTCTATTTTCCCCTTGGTTTTGACCTAGAAGGCACTAGGGGGTTGAATCACAGTTTTTACATATTTTGTGTTATCAAAGTATTGAGATAATAAGGAAGTTATGCATCCATGCAGAACACAGCAAAAATAATCTCTGGCTTGTGTGATTGCCTGAATTGCCATGGTCTGAGAAGACTGAACAAATTGGGATGTAGCTGGAGCTGAACATGGCTTCTCTTTCCCCAGCCCATCAGCCAGTTCTCGTGTTATGACTGTGGCTGCTAGGAGATATGTTAAGAGGCAGAGAAAACTGTTTCCAAAGGTGGTCAACAGCAGTGAGCCACATAACATCCAACAGCTAGTGCTGCTGTTGGACCATCCATTACAGAGTGCTCTTTTGTGTCAGGGTTTTTCAGGGACTACTTGGAAGAAATCAGCTATGAGATGGTATGAGCTGGAAAGGGGATGTCCTGGGATCAAGGATGAAGTGGGAAGAGTGTTTCTTAATGCAGTATTTTGTAAAAACTGGCATTTGAACCCCTGATGGTCACAACTTGAATAAGGATATTTGCCTCTAGGTATTCTTTCTAATTCAGTTAAGGTTATTGTTTTAGTCTATTGTGCATTGTGTATCTCTTTGTGAATGATAGTTTTTGGGGGTTCCAGCATTCCTGTATCCTTAAGCTTCAGTCCTTAGCTGTCTGTGGAAAGAGTAGAGGAGTGGAGCATAAAAGACAAAATTAGGGTTTGGTGCAATAGTTATATCATTGGCATAATCATAGTCTATCTGGTGTTCAGTCCTGTCTCTTCAGCATTGGTATGTATCCCCCAAAAAAGATCCAGCTCCTGCTTGCACAGAGATCAAAGGCCTGGTGAGCTGTTCAAATGAGACTGGTGTGTTAGTTTGGTAACTTGCAACTTTTGGTAACCAGAAGTTTGGCAACTTCTAGTGAACTGAGCCTCTGATATGTGTAAAATAGGCACACAAAGTAAAGTTAGTAATGGGATTGACACAAGTTATGGCATGCAGGATAATATAGGACCAAGCTTCAGGATGTAAAAGTCTACTAACTGCCTAACTTTGCACTGTACTTTATGGAATGTTTAATTTTCAGAGTAGAAAGGTCATGGTGTATCGAGAAGATTCTTTTGTGTGGCACTTCTGCATTCTCTGTGGATATCAGTGAATGGTTTAGCTCATAAAGGACTACTGCAGAGGAGGTTTACTCTGAAAATTTACCAGATTGTGACAAATTCTCTTTGGCTGTAGAAAATTTCCCAGGAAAGCATGTTTGGAGACCAAAAGATAAAGCATGTATAAACCATGTCGCATATTGTACCAAAATCCCTCACAAACAAACAAACAAACAAACAAAACCACAAATAAATCTAAAAATTTCATGGCTGATAGAGCTTTAGTCTAATGATGAAATAAAACATTATCCCCAAAATAAAAGTGTCACATCCCTGTCAGTACACAAGCAGGCATTTTCATTGTCTTGCATTTAAAAGCAAGTGTGGGAAAAAGGTCCTGGTTACTTTTTGTATGCAATAAAAGGACCTTTGGGCATATTTTACCTTAATGCTTTCTCCTTTGCTTGAGAGTCTTAATCACAAAAGCAAGAGATCAACTTAGACTGCAGCGTGGATGATGGCCTGTTCAGTTAAGTGCATTGCTGATAATAGATATACCAGATCATGAATAATAGATTTTTCATTTGCTTCTTAAATTCCTTCTTTTGGATATTTTTGAGAGAAAAAGAGACACTTTAAAGAATAGTTTGAGATTTCTTGATTATATAAACTCTTGAAAGTATACTGAATGTCTAAGGAAAAAAAAGGTTTGGCCTGTTACACTGCAAAATCACTCCTTAGCATCTGATTTCTGCTTACACAAAAGCTGCTGCTTTTGGCCAAAAAGCTGGTTTTAGAGCTGTACTAAATAATGTATATGTCAGTTTTATGTATACATTCAGTATGTCCATAAGAAAAAAAAATAAGTGTTGCTATGTATAAAGAGAAGGTTATAGTACAGTGGTTGATCACATAATCATGGAATCAGAGAATTACAAAATGGGTAGGGTTTGGAAGGGACCACAGTGGGTCACCTGATCCAACCTCTCTACTCAAGCTGGGTCATCCCAGAGCATAGGGCACAGAATTGTGTCCAGATGATTTCTGAGTATTTCCAGAGAGGAAGACTCCACAATCTTTCAGGGCAACCTGCTCCAGTGCTTGATCACTCACACAGTAAAAGTTCTTCCTTGTATTCAGGTGGAACTTCCTGTTATCCGTTTCTGCCCATTGCCTCTTCCCCTGTTGCTTGGCACCACCAAGAAGAGCCTGGGTCCTTCCACTTGAAACCCTCCCTTCGGATACTTATAGACATTGATGAGGTCCCCTCTCAGCCGTCTCTTCTCAAGGCCCTGGGGGAGGGACTGGGTGCTCCCTGAGGGTACATAAGTGGTGGGTAGGAAGACCTTGAAAACCCCTCCTCGGATCCAGAGGAGCAGCAGGACCTCAACAGGAGGAGACCACCACTCTTGACCAGACTACAGCCATCACCTGCACCAACAGGTTTTTTCATTTCCTTTTGGCTTTGGACTTGGGGGAACCATGCGAATCTCGGCACAAGGGCTAACAAACCCCTTTGGGTTTGTGCCCCAGGGCACTGGGTTATACTGCTGAGTTTTGTGAGTTGAAAGCAATTTCTCTTTGTCTCAGTGTATTTATTGTAATATCTTTCATTAAATTGTAACTCTGACTTAGAATCTCTCTTATGATGGGTCCATTTCTCCTGCCGGTTTACCTTTAAACCAGCACAGCTGGATTTAGTTAACACTTTAATTTGAGTTCAACTAGTGTGGAGGACTTCTTCAACCCCATGACTCTCAAGCACATTTGTGATTCTCAATCTCTCCTTGGTTAAACCTACTGCTGCTTTTTCATGGAGTTTGTCTATTATATTTACAGTTCACCTCCTCAGCAACATTAAATCATGTGGCAAACTATGATACTACTGTGAAACACAGAGTTTTGTAATGTTTGGTGGTTTTTATTAAGATAAGTCTGCAGCTGCAGCCCTTTTTATCCTATATTTAACCACAACCTTACTGTTATCACAGCATGCTGTTCCTGGAAGTTGGTGCTAAATTTTTTTTCTGTTTTAAGGTCTACAGTACACAGACATTAACCAACTCTCAAAACATACTCTTGAAGCCAATGGTTAACTGAAATTATTCTTTAGAAGTACATAAGCTTCTTAAACAAAGATTAGGGAATCTTTGCCAGGCCAGCTGTGATTTTCCGGTACAGTTGGACCACAGTTCAGGACCTGTTGACACCCTAGACTCTATTTATGCTATCAGACCATGCTGCCTTCTGACTGAAGATGTTTCCCAATTAGATGTAAATTATACGGTTTTCTATATTATGTTTAATTAAAGATTGAGCAAATAGTTGTGACAACTGGCAAGATGGTTATTTTGTACCATTTCAGTCTCAGCTACAGCTACAAAAAGGGCATGCAATCAGCAGTTGTCTTTAAAAGAGCAGTTAGTATAAAATGATTAGTTTAATCAATTTAGACCTATTTTCTTAAACAAACAGAACTCCTAGAATTGCATGACTGAAAAATAGAGGTTTCAAGTACCATCACTTTGTCTTGCAAAGAGGAAATTATTTCATGGAGTTAACATTTTTTCCAGATTTACCAAGGAAGTGTGCCTACCTCTGCTCAGAGACACTAATTTACTGATACAAGTGACATCTCATAGAAAGGAATAATTATTTTTGAGTTTTAAGAAAGGTCTAGATATAAAGTATGCAAGACTTACTTCCCCTCCTGATTTACTTATAGCTCATTAGGAACTTAAGGAACTATTTAGAACGTATACTGGGATAGGAGAGTGGGAGCTCACTTTAGCAGAAGACACACAAAACTACTTATCCCTTTGATAATAATAGGTTTTTTTCTTCATACTTGTCATACAGCAATTTTTCACAGTGCATAAACAGGTGAACAGCATGTGAGTGCGTCAGGGATGTGAAACGTGTTTCTGGAGTTTGTAGAATCACACACTATAGTCCCTTATCTGCTACAGGTCAGTTAGGATTTTCTAGTGCATAAATACACAGGCAGAAAATTCATTCCAAGACAAGCTTAAAGCAAAGTGTAAGTGTGACAGATCTTACTAATTTCCTGTGAAATCTATCCTTTATTTTTAAAATGTTATTTGTGTGTGGATTTTTTTAAGGAAAGATGTATAGAATCATAGAATCAATTGGGTTGGAAAAGACCTCTGAGATCATCAAGTCCAACCCTTGGTCCAGCTCCAGTCCATTTACTAGATCATGGCACTCAGTGCCATGTCCAATCTCAGTTTAAAAACCTCCAGGGATAGTGAATCCACCACCTCTCTGTGCAGGCCATTCCAATGCCTAAATACTCTCTCTGGAAAGATTTTTTTTCTGATCTCCAACTTCAGTTTCCTCTGGCAGAGCTTGAGCCCGTGCCCCCTTGTCCTATTGCTGACTGTCTGGGAGAAGAGACCAATCCCCACCTGGCTAGAACTTTCCTGCAGGAAGTTATAGACAGTGATGAGATAACCTCTAAGCCTCCTCTTCTCCAGGCTAAACAACCCCAGTTCCCTCAGCCTCCCCCCACAGGACTTATGCTCCAGTCCCTTCACCAGCCTTGTTGCTCTTCTCTGGACCCACTCCAACCCCTCAATATCTTTCCTGAACTGAGGGGCCCAGAACTGAACACAGTACTCAAGGTGTGGCCTCACCAACGCAGAGTCCAGGGGAAGGATCACTTCCCTGGTCCTGCTGGCCACGCTATTTTTGATATGGGACAGGATCCCATTGGCCTTCTTGGCCAGCTGGGTACACTGTTGGCTCCTGTTGGCTTCCTGTCAATTAGTACCCCAAGGTCCCTTCCAGCCTGGCTGCTCTCCAGCTACTCTGTGCCCAGCCTGTAGCACTGCATGGGGTTGTTGTGGCCAAAGTGCAGCACCCAGCACTTGGCCTTATTGAAATTCATCCCATTGGAATCAGCCCATCTCTCAAGTCTATCCAGATCCCTCTGCAGAGCCCTCCTGCCTTCCAGTAGGTCGACACTCCCTTCCAACTTCGTGTCATCAGCAAATTTGCTGATGATGGACTCAATCCCCTCATCTATATCATCAATAAAGATGTTAAACAAGACTGGACCCAACACAGACCCCTGGGGAACACCACTAGTGACTGACCGCCAGCTGGATGCAACACTCTCTGGGCCCAACCCTCCAGCCAGCTCCTAGTCCAGGAGAGGGTACACTTGTCCAAGCCATGGGCTACCAGCTTTTGCAGGAGTATATTATGGGAGACAGTGTAAAAGGCCTTGCTGAAATCTAGATAGACCACATCTACAGCTTTCCTCTCATCCACCAGGTGGGTCACCTGATCATAAAAGGAGATCAGGTTGGTCAGACAGGACCTGCCCCTCCTTAGCTCATGCTGGCTGGGTCTAATCCCTTGTCCATCCTGAAGGTGCTGTGTGATTGCACTCAGGATGAACTGCTCCATAACCCTGCCAGGCACGGAGGTCAGGCTGACAGGCCTGTAGTTGCCAGGGCCAGCCTTGCAGCCCTTTTTGTGGATTAATGTAATACCAGACTGCAAAGGTTTTCCAGAAAGCCCAGTGATGCTTGTAAGAAACTTTCCACTGAAACCCACAGCATTTAAACTGGACCATTTTAACAGGGACCTTCTGTATACTTTCTGAAGTTAATTTCTCTTATTAGATGTGAGATATTTATTGTCTAGGAAAACTTGTAGGTCTTAACACATTTTGACTGAGATTCTCATGCATACAAAATTCCTCACTGTTATCCTTTAATTAAATTAATTGCTTGCTACATTAGGAATTTATTAATTTCAAGTTCTTTGAAATGTGTATAGACCACCATAGTGGTACTCTTAATCAACAACATGCATACTCTTACCCGTGTGCTTTAAATGACAATGATAGATATTGTTTAGCATGTTCTTAATGGATTATCGCATATTATCTCCTTTGCTATTTGTAAAGAATTATGTTTATAATTTTCTTTTCTAGGATCACAGAATATTTGATTTTCTCTAATAAGGTATGATTTATAACTAGAATAGACAAACAATTAGTTTTCTGTGGTGTCTGAGGATTGCATTTCTGAGTGCAATTAGGACATATAGATCTAAAAGGTTACAGATAAGAAAGAAATCAGATGTTTGTAGAAATTGCGGCGTTCAGAATCAATAGAAACTTAATATTTCTAAGTACCTTTTATGCTAAAACATAAAAGCTTTAGAGATAACATTACCCACCACAGTGGTAATGTCTTGACGAAGACAGTGGAACGAAGCCCTGGCAGTCTATGGCTTAAAAATTTCAAATCTCTGTTGAATGTTCAACTAGATTACTTGATGTATTAAAGTATAATAGTCATGTATGTTCATTTAATATAAAAAACCAGAATCAGATGTCATTCAATGGCTTCCTGTTATTTGAAGAGTTATTGACACATTCTTTCTTATAAGCTTATCAGAGTTAGCCCTGAATTACTGTCTAAATTCACAGCTTTTTCTGTGTTTTAGTGATGAGTAATCATGCTGCACATATTGGCCAAGTCTGGTAAGCAACAAGTTAAAGAAGAGCCCAGGTCTCATGATAAGGTGCACTGAAAATTCATGTTCAATATTGAATATTGATAGATCAGACCAACACTTTTTCTGCTTCTTTTGGCACTTTTCCATATATTCCACTGTGGAATGTAAGGTTCCTTATACCTGAGACTCCTACTGTCTATATTTTAGGCCATAAATTAAGATTTATAAATATACTTTTGTTTTATTCATTAAACATCATATTGAGCCCTGTATGGTCCATTATGAAGTATATTCTTATGTGCAATTCTTTAATGGAATAAAGCATCAATCATTAAAATGCCAGAATCAGTCAAAACATGGATTGATTTTGACCAGTTGTCTCCCATTGCTCTCATGCTTCAAGGTAACTGCTGAAAGAAAGCAACAATATTGCTTTTAAAGAATGAGCTCAACATGCTAGAAGTTGATAAGGGACATCTATTTTGAACCAGTGTTTTGAATGCGGTTGTGTAAAATACTGCATTGTTAATATCTGCCAGAAATAATAAATTAATAGATCTGTTCAGCTGATTCTTTAACATTCAATAGATTTTACAATTTTCCTATTATGATGGAAAAAAATTTCTTCACCCGGACCTATATTTTCATCCTTATTTTGTTAGCTCATGTTTGCATGACAACTTAACACTGAAAAAAAATTCTCTTTGGAAGTTGTTGTTACTCTAACCATTGATTCAGTTCTAAACATCTAAACAGTATATAAATCAGCACCTGCATTTGTGTAAATACATCAAATTTACAGAAATGTATAAAATTTAACCACATCATTTATAGTGAGACTGTTAAGCTGCAAATTTCACTGGAGAACATGTTAAAATAAGGAAGTCACCTTAACAGTCTGCCTATACTTTTCCTTTACATTAGTCTTAAACTAATTCTGCATCCGTGTGAAATGAATTGGATTTGGTTCATAACCAGGTCTTGAATATTATTTAGTTCCTACCATGGCTACATAACAAAGCTGTGAAAGTGTCAGTCATAAATCATGTTTCCTAATGGACTTTCTAGGAAGAGAGAGATTCTTTTTGTTTCGCCAAGAGAAAGAACTGAGGCTTAATCAGCTTGGTAAGTGAAACACATATTGTGTCTCTTACAAAGTTAGCAAAGAAAAAAAAATGCAAATTTATTTGAACCCACTCCAAATTATAGCTTTTTCCTTAGGACCCCAAAGGGGTCTTTAACATTGATGCAGAAGCCCACAAGGTTCTCAAGTCCTGCATCAAAGATTTCATTCATTCACCTATGAGGTAGAAAGCATAGCAACCTTCCCTTTTTTTAGATATATTTCTATTTGAGACCGTACAGTCTCATTATCAGGGAAATGCCACAAAAGTAAATGTTTTGTGACCCCCAGAACAGTAATAGGGATGATAAACCCCTAAAAATCTATGTCCCTAATTATTTTTTGTCTATTTTGGATCTGAAATTAAAGCATCTGAAAGAACAAGCACTTTTGAGACTGATATTAAGAGTTAGGTTTTCCCATGCTCTCTCAATCTTGACTGATTACCAAATTACTGTGCACAAGCAGGAAAAACATGCAGGCCTTGGAGATTTTTTTCTTATGGAAAAATTATTTCCATGAGAATACTTTCTCTCTAGAGAACAGGCCACAGAATAAGGCAAAACAAACAAAAAAACTCCAGCCCTGGAGAATTACTTCAGTTCTTGAGAGTTAATCATTTACCAAGCATATTTGCAAAATAAAGTGAAACATTTTCAAATAATTTTACTGACTGTGTTTCAAGATCCCACTCCTTACCTTGAACAAGGCCATGACACAGCTGTTTAAAAGACAGGATCTGCTCATTAAGTTATCATCTATGAGCATCCAGATTAGATTAAAAAAAAAAGCCATGAGTGAAGTATAAATACCATGTCTATTTTCAGGAAAGCAACCAATACACAGAGATTAAATTCCTCAGCCAAGACCTCACAAGCTGCCACTGGCAGATCTCAGCTCCCAAATCCTGCAAGCCTTATTTGGGTTCTGGAGGAGATGAACTTTAATCTTGCAGAGTCCCAGCTGTTTCTGTAGGACTAAATTCTTGAAGAAGACCTCAGCAGTTTATATGCTGAAAGTCTACATGGTTGCAGATTCCAAGACCTCAACCATCTATGTGCTTGAAGAGCACCCCAACAGTTTAAACACAGTTTCAGATCTTCTTGTGTGTTGTGACATGCTCACAATGGGAATACCTGAAAAGCACAAATTTGAAGAACGTGGTCTGAACTACGTTGTTTTTTATCTTTAATTCATGAACTGGAGATTCATGAATAAATTAAAATAATCTTGGGTGTGGGTAAGGATTTTTTCAGTGGAGGGACCATCACTGGTTAATTATGGACAGAAGGCAAAGAAACCTTAGATACTTTTATTATGTAATTAGAACACAGCTAAAGAAAAAATAAACCTGAAAATCAACCCTAGGTAGATTTTCTCTTACGAATTACAGATATAAATAGTTCAGGTGGCTGCTGGCTACAGCTGGTAGATAATATTGTCTGTGCAGCTAATTACATTCCCATTTGAACCCTAAACCTGACATAGACATAATGGGTGAAGTCCAAGCACTATTAAAGTCACTTTAATTTTGTCATTAACTTGCAGATCTAATATCTATGTCCAACTCTGGCTTGTGGATCACTGACTGAAGGCAGAGCAGTGAGGATCTTTGAGTAGTTGTTTGGGACTCCCCTGCCTATGGCTGACCTAGTCAATTTGGCTGCATTTTGGAATACCACCAAACTTTATCATAGGAGCGCTGTCAGAACACAGTCTGACTACTGGATCCACAGAAAACTACACTTCACTGAACATTAAACATGCATTACAGATTATAGTCACTTTGTGGGGTTATTTTGGTATCAGACATAAAACTTTGACCATTTTCAATGTTGCTAGTGAAACTGAAATAGCATAACTATGTCTGGAAGCAGAGAGTGGGGAACAAAACAAGACAAAAAAAATCCCAACAAAAGCTGCAAATAAAACCAGTGCACATTATGCAGAGATTGCCTTGGCATGCAGGTCATCGGTGATTTCATTTGTAAGTAATGTTTTGATTGTCACAGATTATATGTTGCTCTCATCCCCCTGACATTTGTTGTGCAGCGGGATTGATTTTTGTGCTCCAGTATGAAAAGGTCACTTTGATCAATGCAGTGTAATTGGCACTAAATTAGGATCATATCAGGTTATTTTGCTATTTAATGATGAAATATTAAAGAATAGCATGGGAAGATTGCAGGCACTAAAGTGCACTTTAAACCTGCTGCAATGATGTTTTATTTTGTGAGAAAAATGGAGAGAAAAACAACTAAAGTGCAGAAAATGACTGTGATGAATTGGAAGAGTGGCCTGGAATTGCATATTTTCACTTGAAATAGACTGAAACGCCGAGACACAAAACACCAAACCCAGCAGTCAGTACTGAATACCTTATAGACAGAGAGTCCCTCTTCAGAAGTTTTAATGATGCTCGTTATGTATCAGTTACATGTGTTAAGTCTTTGTAATCTGCATATAAAAATGTGCAAAAATAGATTGCTGAAACTATGGACTTAGGCCATAATTCAGGGCAACACTTGAGACTTATTTGGCCACTACCAAACTCTAAAACAAATAATCAGGCACATACTCTATGTACGCCTGTGTGAGATAGTTATAAGGGCTTTATGTGCTTCCCAAACCATGGTACAAATATGACAGGATTATTCAGAAAGGCTGCACTTAAGCCTTTCTTGTTTTTCAGAAAAGGTACTTTTTAAGTATCTTTTACTTGTGCTACTGTTTCTAAGTCCACGAGTTGATTGCTTCATTCCCTCCTAGTTTTAAGAAAGCTCAGTATTACACTACCAGTATTTGTAGAATAGACTCTGTAGTTTAAAGACAAGGTTAACATCTTAACCTCTTAAGTTTGTATTCTAGCTAGATAAAGCACTTCAGGCGAGCTGAGCTCCAATGAGATTTCCTGCAACATTGGCTACCTTTAAAGAGTAATCTTTTGATTAAGATTTTCTAAAGACTGGATGCAGAACATACCAGTGTTCTCTGGCTTGACAGTGAAACTCTCCTAAGGTGGGTGACAAGAATTAGCTACAACTACCATGTTCAGGCACGAAACTTGATAGAATTTAAATGGGAGTCTGAATGCTCACATCCCATGGAAAAAAACCCAATAAACAGCAAAACCCAAACAAACAAAAAAAACCCAAACGAAACACAACAACAACAATAAAACAAACACTGCCCCCCTCCCCCACCAAGAAACCACCAAACAAAACCAAAATCAAACAAAAAGCCCTCAGCCAGTTTCAGGCAATGCTGTTCAGTAAATTCCCTTTGAATTAACTTTCATTTTTTTCAAGTAAATTCAGTAGAACATGGCTTATATGGCGCATCCTTTAGAAAAAAAATAGATATAATCTTTAAGAACTTTGACTAAATCTGATTCTGTGTTCATATATTTTTGAAACATCTAAGCATGTGCTGGTGATTTTCACAAGCTCAGATGCTTCCTATTTAATGAGGACTTATTTAGAACATTAGTTTTGTCAATATTTTTTCAGACTTTAAATCTATTTAATGATAAGCATCATAAGCAGTGTTAATAGTGTATGTTATTTTCTCCACTGTAAATACATGCACTCTCCAATTATTCTGCAATGTTGCTAAGCAAGAGCAAGTGGCATATTATACTTTTAAATGCAGCTAATGTTGCAAGAAATTTGTTTGAAGCTTTGCTGCGATTATGTTATCTAGCTGAGGCATATACTTTAAATTATTAAAATATTAACCTTGTAAGTATCATAGAAATATTATCCTAAAGCTATTAATAATATAAAACCGTAAACTGAAATTAAACAAACCATGCTAGGCAACTGTGAGTGGCTTATTTAAATTTATGTAGCAGGTAATGTTTGGCCTAATCAATCCTTAGGACTTCACTCACTTTCACTTTACACTGTTCTTATTAAGGCTTTGAGCTACTGGGCACATTTTGGATTTAAAGTATGTCTTTAAAAGTCTATTTAGAGATGACCTATGATGAAAGAAAACCAGAATTTATTTGACTTCATAAACTTTGTGTATGTATGAATGATCCACTTGGAATACTGTTTACCTTTGGAAAGATAGACTATGTCACTGTCATGAGAAAGTCATCGAGAAACATATTGAGATGCAGGAGCTGAGTGTGTTCCACTGCCCATAAAGAAATTTCCAGACAATAAGGAAAGAAACTAAATATCTTTCCAAAATGAGCTATGTCTTTTCCTATTTTCAACATTTTTTCCTTACTTTAGTGGCTTTCACACATACATACAACAAAGGAAATTAGTTAAAAACAAAAAAGTCAACGCTGTGCAACTTTAGATTAAAAAGGAAGATTATTCAAGAATCCCTAATATAAAATTCCATTAGTGAAAAGAAAAGAAAGATTGATATTGGATAGACATCTGCATGTAAATACAGTTAGGTTATAATTGATTTCTCTAAATTCTCTTCATCCTTCAAATGACAAGTTTTCTTTCAATCAAGATTTACCCTCTAGTATTTTTAAAATTATTTTAAATTAGTTTCTTGTATTAAAAAATTTATTCATAACAAGGCAATTCTTAACAGTTTTCTAAAGGAGTTCCTGTAATTTAAGGACTGTTGTCTGTAGGACCTCCACATGATTCAAATAAAAAGAAAATGGGATCAGTGCAGCGATGCCAGTGACACAGATGTGACTGAAATATAGATTTTGGGCAGAATGTGGCTTCAAGAGATGAACTTGTTTCTTGAATTTCCTCTGATAATTGAAGACTTCCTGAGGAAGACCTGATGTTTTGTGTCTACCTCAGAGTTGAGCAGTGACTATTTCTGATGTTGCTTATAATCTAATGTCTGGATTATTTTGTCTCTTTGCCAAGAAATGTCAGCAATGACATGAAATTGAGTAGTGGAATGAGAAGACCAGTGGCTTATGATAAGGATTTATGATACTGTACTTTAAATACATGTTTAAATTTGATAGATACCAATATATCAGATATGATTAAAATCACAGATGCATATTTTTATAATAAAATTGAATCAATATTGTAAAAAAAAGCAAAGAAAGGAAAGTCCAGTTTTATTTAGTTAAACTGAAGTGAGTTAACAACGCGGAAGATCAAAGGACATCACACGATGAACCAATATGGTTTTAGGTAGAATGCTATTTATTGATACACTGCAAGTGGTTTATATAGGGTCAAAGCTACGTGCTAATTGGCTATAGTAATTTTCACACCATAAAGCAACATTTCTTATTGGTTATATTCCATGTCTCACAAGTCCAGTGTTTTGATATAACATCCTAACAGTTCCCAGGTTAATCTCAAGAGTCCTGTGAGAAACTTTCAAGAGTTCTTGTGTGAAAGTCTGGAGAGTTACTGTGTGAACTCCTGGAGAGTGATTTCTTCTTTACCACTCAGCACCAGCTGTGCCTTTGTTTATTCTTTGTTGGTAGCTGCTTCAATCTCACAGAATCCATACAGTCTGGGTCGCTGACATAGCCATTTTCTGTAAGAAATCCCTCTACAAGTTAATATGCGTGTCATGTTAGATTTCTTAAATTCTTAGGTAAATAAAAAAGTTATTTATGACTAACTCACTCACTCACTCACTCACTCACTCACTCACTCACTCACTCACTCCAATTTAATACCACCACATCTACCCTATAATTGAATTTAAGATAGAAAGATGAAGCTCCACCACAAAAGGGCAGCAGGATTAAAAAAGGGCATGTTGAAAGAGATATATACACATTACATAGTTTTGTAGCTATATGACTATTAGCTATGTTGAACCTCCATGTTGCCTGCCATTAATATTGAAAATAAATTGTTTTATAAACCTATTACTTATGTGCCTCTCTAGAGTTGTACATGAAACATCTTTGGATGGCTTTATACAATGCCATTAAAAATTTCTAATGTTAGTGATGCAATTTATTTTAGCTTGTAGTATGGGGTATTTGCTTATCTCTGCATTTTGTAAATCAATATTTACATCTATTTCTGTTGCACATTTGTATAGGGCTTGTGACTTTCTAGGGATCATTTGCCTTTTAAGTAGTAATCAGATGCCTAGGAGTATGAAAGTCCTTGTAAAAAATAGGAAAAAAGGGAATACTTTTCCTTTTGTTCCTGTATTACTCATCTTGGGGCTGAAGACTGATCTAGTTGATTGCATCTCCTGTTCTGTTCTGACTGCACACAGTTACTTACAATAGGTACACCATGCCTGACCACAGACCCGCTCTCACCTGAGCAGACCGAATCTCCCACATGAGCAAGCAATCTGCCGTAATTTACGTACAGGCCTTTGGTCCCATTTGCTTCACATAGGCAGTGTGCCTGGCACTGAGCGATGAGGTATGATGTCATTTCTCCTGAGTTTGTTAGCACGTACTGTAGCCAGTCATTTAATGGGTCAGTGGGTGAGGAGTACAGAGAGGCAGCTGCAGAGACATTGATCAAGACAGTGTGCTCATCTTCCATCTGTGGGGAATTCTGTGCTGCTTTCCCCGTCCCAGCCCTGTAACAGTACATGTTGGCAGAGAAACAGCTGTTAGGCCATGTCCAGAGTGGGAATATTAGACACAAAACCAAATATAGCCCACAGATCTCACTGCAGGTCTGTGTCTGACCCAAAAGGGGTTTCAGGCAGCAGCAGGGACCCTTCAAACACACTGGTGAGTTGCACAGTGTCTGAGAGAGTGGTCTCATCATAGGTGGGCCCCATTCTGAACCAGGCAGGGAAAGGGTTGTTGTGAGGAGGATGGGTAGGCGGTTGGGGAATCATGGCACAGAGATCAGGGATAAGCACCTCTGATGATTGAGGAAGAAGCACAGCTCCCACTAACTGCACAGCTCTGAAGAAATTTAAGCTCCTATGTTAGCAGGGTGTTCAACTAATGCATCAAATCTCCATATACCCTTTTTTCCTTCTGGCATCACAGTACAAACTCCCCCCATAATTTTTATTTATTTATTTATTTTTTAAATTTCTGATTCCTTACCAGATAAAATACTATTTCTGCTCCCTCCAGTCCATCTGCAGTTGGGCTACAGTAGGTTGGGGCAGAGGACAGTTGAACTGGAGGCATGGATATGTTTTTAGCCTAGGGACACAATAGGCGCTTTACCTGCACCAGGCCTCTGAATGTGTTTTGCATGGACAAATACTGAATAAAGGACAGAAATTATCAATAACTGGACCAACAAACTCATTCCTTGCTGTTGGAGATAATTGCATAATAACATCTTATACGCAATTTCTAGCATGTGTCATTGAACATAATAATGCCAGAAACAGTATATTTAAAAAGGTAGGGTCAGACTGTGTTTTGATTTTTAGTGATGTGAACATTTATAAGTTTTGGGGTAGAGTTTTTCTCTCTACTGCCTCAGCAGGAAGAGTTATTACCTTTTTGTTTTGGCACTTTGGGATAACTATCTATAGTAACTTGAGTTTAAATAGGTGGGTCAGTTTGTAAAACAAAATTCCCAGAAAAGGAATTCTTTACCTCTTGATAAGGAATCTTATTACTACTTTCAAAGATAAAATGAATGACTCTAACTCCATCTAATGTTCAAAATACTGAGCACCCAGCATCTGTGTAATATGCTTGCAAAATATGACAGCTTTGCTATTGAACAAATATTATTCTCTTACTGTCATGGTTATACAACATAAAAAACATCTGAACAACAATCACAATATAATACATTATAATGCAGTCGTAATAGCTTTATCAACACTATAATTGTAACATACCTCAACTAATTTGAATGTTTCTGCTATGATGCTCTTACAGCATATCTCAAACAAATACTGTTAAAAGAGAAGAAGCTGTATGTGTGTTTATGGGTAGAGCTCAGACCTAAAAAAGGACATGCATGGGTAGACACACAGCCTTTTCCTTCAAAGCCTATCTTCTTGTATTCAAACACAAATTTGCAAATCTATGAGCCATGATAATATTAATTCCCAGATTCTCTGACCCCTCATAAAACAAAAGAAGAATGAGTGTTTGGCTAAAAGGATTCTAATGATGCCTTTGGACACTTATGTTCACGTAATGACTAGAAGAAAGATTGATATGCCCTGTATAGGTATAATTAGACACCCACAAACCCATTGACCCTGATGAGGTGAAGAGCTCTCCTGCTTTTTGTTTCAGCAGTTGAATCAATACTTGCACGTTTTACCACTGTGGAGTGAAATTGAGGAAATGAAAATCTGATAATTTTGCTCCCAGTGCAGTCTAGACAGAGGAGAGCAGTTTTAGTCTTTGACAGGAAGATCTATTTCCAGTTACTCAAAAGGCTAGTGTCAATTTTGAAACTTCTCTTATTATTGATTTTCAGTTTTTCTAAAAAGGATGTTTTATTAGAAATATTAGTCCCAGTTAGAATGTAAGCTTATGTCTGTTTCACAGGATGATGAAATAATGGTTTAAATTTGGTCTGAATCACAGGATACTTCCACATGATGACATTTGTAGCAAAATATGCAGTCTGAAGAAGTTAATTTCATTGTGTCTTCTACATCTACATAAGTCAGAACAGAACTCCGTATGCAGTGGTACAGGTTCATCTAGTAAATGAAGTGTATATGAAGAAAAAACCTGGATGAAATATCTAGAATAAATATTGTTTGGCACAATCGTAATGTGAAGAAAGGATTATCTTTATTTTAAATTTATTTCTTTTTTTGTGTTTTTTGTGGGTTTGGTTTTTAATAAAAGAAATAATTACTTATATGTGTAAAAAAAAGAATATTAAATAGAAATATTCATTACAGTTGGACCTTGAAGCATAAAACAATGAATTTAAATTGCAAAGCAAAATAATAACAAGCTCCTGTAATTTTAGAAGAAATATCAGAAAACTGATAATGTTTAATTGTTTATTTACTGTGGTAAAAGTTTCAATGCTGTATAATGCATTATCTATGACTATTGCCATTGAATTTTCTTGATCATATTAATACACTGTTTTAATGTTGTCATGTGCCTTTTACCTGTAGTGCTGTTTTTATTGTAGTTCATAATGTCTTGAAAACACATATAAGAGATCTGAATAAAATTTCACCAGAATCAAAAATCCTCAAGACCCTTTAAAGACAAAATAGAAGTCATTTTATATGTACAGACTAAGAAGCTTAGGATTAGAATAGCACAGATGGTTAAGTATTAACAGAAATTACTTTTTGCACACACAAAAAATGTGTCAATAAGTAAGCTACTATAGAAACAAATAAATCACATTTCTAATTCATTAAGAGAAGAGGATTCAGTTCTAAGGGTGCATCACATGCCTTGTTTTAATGTACTGCCTTGTGCAAGGAGAAATCAAGGTATAATACTTTGATATATAATCAGTTCTGAAAGCTTTGAATTACGCTGGTATCTCTTTCAGCTGGCTGTTTGGAAATGCTTATTGCCTTTCCCAAAACACTTCACACTGAAAGTAATCTCTGATTTTTTTTTTTCTGTTTGTGCCTATAACTTGCTCCTGAGAGACAGCTCTTGAGGATGAAGAAGTTGACGTTAAGTATGCATATCAGGACATGCATTTGCTTTTTACAGCTTCCTATCAATGGAATATTAATAAGCCGGAATTAACAAAGCTTTAAGACTCTCAGTCCTTACTCCCAGAGGGCTAACAAAGGTAAAATTCTGATTCAACAAAACCTTCAAATAAAAAAGTAACCACACCTCCCACACACCCCACACACTGCCCCCCAATCCCAACCCTACAACTCTTATGCATTTAAAGTTGACCTTCCTGCATTTATTACATGGTTCTTCACTTGGTTGTACTTGAAATCGTTAAGTAGTGGTATGACATTTTTTCAAGTATGCATTGAGTCACAAGGTCCCACAAATTTTGTTGATTGAAAAGTCTGAATTAATCTCCCTCAATCACATATAATTATTCACCTGATACCAAACATTGTCTCACAGAACCTCATATATCTTTTATTCAAGTACTGGTGGGGGTTTCCTTAGATTATCTAAGATTTTGCCTTTACAATAAAATATGTGATTATTTCAAAGGATTTGCAAATCATTATAAAATTATTTTAAGCTCAGTAGTACTTAACCTATTAAGAGTGTCTATGAGATATATCTTTAAATGGGCTAATTTAGACCAAATACAGAATGATTACTTCAACTAAGTTCTAAATATGCTGAGTAGTTGCAACTTACTAAGTAGTTGTTTGTCATGAATTTTTTACTCCTTCTTGAAGGTAACTCAGTAAAACTGATGTGGAGGTTTTGTTCATTTGTTCTGTTTTTTTTTTGTTGTTGTTTGTTTAGAGGTTTTGTTTGATTGCTTTTTATAAAATAAAAGAAAAAACCTGAAAATTGTCCCTATCAGTAAGGAAATGTACTTTTCTCCCCTCTGTTTTCCATCATTTATGATAGAAGCTTTTCAGTCAGTAATTAAAAACCAAAATTCTCTCATTTTATTCTGTGCATTTTGCATATTCTTTTCAAAGCAGCAACTTATAAACAGCAATCAAACACCAAAAAGTGTTTTTATATTTTGTCAGAGTAAACCTGACTTGTGTTTAACATTTAGATTTCAAGGCAGGTGATTTTATATTTTTTCTTCTGCAAGAATTATTAGTTGTAGTTTTACCATAAAATGTCATTCCAATACAGAAAATCATCTTTTCCCCACATATGCATAAATAATGCAAAAAAAAATCTAGAAATATGAGGGGAAAGTTGCATGTAGCTTGAAGAAATAGCTGAAAGCCTATTTATTGCTAAATAGATGATTTGCTAATGTAAATCAAGACTAAGGAAAACAAGACAAAAACCAGGAGCAAAATACATGTGAAGTGAAACAGCACAGTATGGTGTGAGTCCCTGTCTGTTCACACGAGTTGAAATTAAGACATTATGATGGAAATATCTCTTACTCTTTACATGAAATGTAGGTAGCAATTTCTATGCCATGGAGGATTCTAAATGTGTTGGTCTCTGCCTACCTCACATAGGCTAAAGAGCACATACATGTGTTTTTCCAAACAGTAACTAGAAGGAATTTCTTTATTCTTTCAGCCAGTAAGAAACACTCACATATACATGTGTGAGTGAACACACAGAGAGTGCTTATTTGGGGCAAACTTTTATAAAGTTTTCTTGAGCTTTTTTGAAACATTTTTTTTCTGTATTTCTCTGGAGTGATACAGTCGGGACACAACTACCTTTGCTGTCACCACTGCAGTAAAATGTTTTAAAGGTATTGTTCATTTTAGAAATATGAGGTCTACAGCTTTTTCAGAATGTGTAATGGATTCATAGCTGCACTAATTCAGTTGAGAATAAAGGAAATAGGTTTTCTTTAACAGCAAGTTTTATCCATTGAATTTATCTACATTGGTAAAAATTTTGTTTCCTTGCTTAAGAAAGAAATCTTAAAAAATGTGAACAAACAGGCTTTAGTTACCACTAGATTCATCATATTAAGATACAAAGAATGTGATTCGTTGGTTCAGTCTGGACAAACAATAACCAAACTGCAGTCTCTGGCCCCTTTTTAATTATGAAAGCAGCTCAGCTAGATTATCAATCCATCTTTTTGTCCTATTTCCTGCTTACGCTTCTATCTTTTCACTTTTCTTCCTCCTAACATTGTGGTACTCTTAAAGGTTAAGAAGAAATACCTGTCACTGCTTCTACGGAGTATATACATGGGATAAAATTTTAATTAGAGAATGCTTAGTCCAACATATGAATTCTGCACTGAGTACTGAAAGTCACAGGATTAGAATGCTTATTTTTTACAGTAAGAAGTGTGGAATCTATTCCACAAAAATACGGTGGTTTGTTTTTTTTCTTCAAATCTCTACCTTGTACTGCCATATTCTTTCAATATTCAATTAAGTGTTTATGCTGTCAAAGTTGCTGACTAAAACCGCAAATGTGGTTGCTCATGTCAATTTGTCAATTTAATGTAGAACAAAGAAAGACATCTTAAAATGGATTATAAAATTGAAAAGCAGCAGAAGATGTTCATAACTATGCCTTAATTGGTAGGTAATCTAAATTTTTTCATTGCACCAGCTTAAAGCCTTTCTGAGACATAAGATTTAATTCCCAAATATAAAAGGTTACAGCAAAAGTTTCTGTTTGAGTAACAGGTGTTTTCATTAACTGTTTTGAATGAGGCATTTCCTTCCCAAAGCTTGTTTATTCTTCGTTTCACAGATGGATATTTGCTCATCCTCCAGTTCATTTGGCTCCTTTTGGTTAGATAGCAGGGTCAATGGAAAATGTCTGTATAACATCAACTGGAAGGTACATTTAGATTTGACTCTGGTCTTCCTCTTACTCAATATTTATTGCTTTCACAATTTTCCTGTAGGAAATAAAGACATTAGAAGATTAGAGAGATCAGAGTGCTTACCACTACAATTTTATTATAGCAAGTTAGGATTTATTTCCAGTCACTGGGTCTGGTGGAAGTAAAGAAATGTGTCCTTAAAGCTAAATTTAGTATGAGAAAATGCTCTAATGGAATTAAAAAGAACATGTTTCTGCTGGTTATATACGTACAGCAAGTATGTGTAATATTCATATTCATGCCTAGCCTAACTAAGACTGAACAGTGACAAAAAGTAATTTAGATCACAATTAATGATAAATAATTGTTTGGACAAACTAGGTCCATTCCAGGTTCTGAAAAACATAACTTTGGTATCAAATGGAAGACCTTTAACAATATCTTACAAGGGTACCTAAAACAGGAATTAGTTATGAATGGATAGAAGTCACAGTATTCTTAACTGTAATCAGCAATAAAATATTCAACATAAACACCAAGGGAAGAATTCAGGTTCATGAGGGAAAATATCACTAGTTGATTACTGTTGAGATTAGCTCATTTGGTTGGAGTATGGTGCTACTAATTCCAAGGTTGTGGGTTTGATCCCCACATGGGCCATTAACTTAAGAGCTGGACTTGATGATCCTTGTGGGTCCCTTCCAACTCCAATTATTCTGTGAATATGTTCTGTGAACTTATCACTGTCTTTAATATTACTGATACTCAGTGGTTGCTGATAACAAATCAACATTAAGACACAGTTGATACATTAATTTTATATTTAAAATACAAATCTGAGTAAAGCAGCAGTGGTTTTAGCACCATAATAAAATACCAATTGCTAGCCCTTAAAAAAAGGCTTACTTTGAGTTTCTCCTGCTACTTGTCACTCAAAACAAACATTTAATACTTTGAGAAATGGAGTTTACAGTAACATATCAGTGAAAACTACATCTGAATCCAACCCAAGATTTATTAATTGAGACCAAATTTTTCAAATTGAATCCACCGCTGTGGATCACTGTGTGTTCTTTCCTTATAAACTACAATGCCTTCAAAGAAGAGATACGTGGGATCAGTACCCAGGTCTGAAATTAGCATGATCAAGAGGAAGACAAAAAGACTTGCTCTATTTCATAGCTCTTGTTTAACAGGGAGAGATATCTGAAGCCTGAGGGAGCATACGAAATACCAGGGGACTGCTCTGCTGGCTCATGCTGCTTGTCAACAGGTAACTACCTCCTTGTCCACACCTCTGATGAGGAGTCACCTGTAATTCTCTTCCTCTTTCTCCTTTTTCTACAGAATTTTCTAGATTTCTAAAGAATAAAGACAAAAGCAAAAATGTGAAGTAGATACTTTTCCAGAAATAGATAGGTGCGTATATGTGTTCATGTCTGTAAAATCCTTTGCTGGTTTTACTCTGGCTGAAACATTGAGCCAGAGACATGGGACTAGGTTGTGATTACAATCCATATGCGTTTGATGGCAAATACTGATGTCCTACACAAACACATGGATTCTTACAATAAAAATGAGGTGGAATTAAGACAAAGGGAAATTTAAGTTGAATTTCAGGGGGAAACCCACTTTTTGTTATACTTTAGTTTTAATAATTAGTTATACTCTAGAGCATCATGATATTCTCCGGGAAGTGAATCTTTTATATGAGGACATTTTCAAGTCAGATGGAAAGAACCTGCTGGTTATCTATTAGGAGAAATGAATTGGCAAAGACAAAACTTTCCACTAACCTTTTTTATTATTTTAATGCATCATGAATTTTCCTCAGAAAATATCTTGTATTGAACAAATTTCCTTAAGTCTTACCAGTGTTAGTCACAACATGAAGAGGTTTTGCATTGTTTAAGCAGTTTGAAGTGAATGAAGTGATCAGTATATCTCATTCTTACAAGTATCACTTTCCTGTGCTGAAAGTAAGTAATGTAGAAAGTCAGATCTGTCTACCTCTCTTGATTGTCTAACAATCAAGTGTGCCATGTTGCAGAGGATTTGATCATGAGTGCATTTGAAGATTTTAACCAAAGGTGCCTAAAATTTAAACAACCCCTATAGATATGCGTTATATAGTATGTGCTAATTAAGAATGTAAAATACCTTTTTGTCTCTCCTGTGTAAGGAATATAATTAACCTGCTCTACCTGCATGTATTCCTAGTACTAAAAAATACTGCAGATTTATGAAAATAATTTCTTTCTAGGAAGTTACTGTATATCTTCTCACCTGCAGAAACTCTGGAAGGAGAATTTACACTCCACAGAGGGTAGCTTCCTTGTTTAGTCTGGCAAAGGTGTGAAGAATACATTGCAATTTTATCAGTAATATCTAGGAATTAAACACTGATGGTAGGAAGTAGCCATAAATGCTTTTTAATTTGTCAGTTATTCGTAGTAGACATATATTTTCTTGTTAAAATTAAAATATTTGAAATCCATATTACTGTGACATGTAACTATTGTGTCATGTAAGAAATAACAGATATCCTTATACTAATCTGCGGCATGTTGGAGGAAGAGAGAAGAAAAGTTTTACTTTCACTAATTTTTAAAAAAATTGTCTCTAATCATTTACAAGTCACTATTTACAACTGAATATAAAAGATTCACCATTTTATAATTTCATGGAAAAACTCTTAATGAAAACATTGCAATTCACAATATGATAGTGAGACTAAACTTCTAGCCAGTTTTCTTTAAAATACATACTTTTAAATGCATGTTGAAGTGCATGTGATAAAGAGCAGACCAAAATGAGTTATTGTCTAAGACTATTTTTACACTATGAAGCTTATGTCTAAAAGAACATCTTAAAATTCAGCCTAAAAATAAATTTTTTAATATCTTTTTGTTTGCATATGGGGCTTTTTTAATCTGTTAAGATTGCTTTTTATTGTTATGTGTGGCATTAATTTGGCCCTGGCAATGCAAAGTGTCGTTAAATAACCTTCCATGACCAATTTAAACAGGATGTCCCCAGCTCTGGGACCCCGGTAAAACTGAAGTTGGACATTTTGGGAAAACCCTTAAATTACTGAGAATAATGCTTTAAATACATGACATTCAGCAAGCAAATGATACACTGCTAAACATAGCTTTTAAATATGATTCATGTTGTTTTACTTGTGATATATAATTAATTATAAATTATTCATGATCTTAAGTTTCCAAATTTAAAAAAAATGCAGACAGTTTATTCATATTTTTTGCGGTGAGCAGTAATTTGTACCTAATGACTAGTAAAGTGAAATTACTGAGTGTGCTCAACTGAATTTCCTGAATACATCAGTGGGAGTTTTATAATTTTACAGTCAGCATGATATATTCAGAATCAGTTTAAAAAGTGACATTTGTCTCAGATTATAAATAAAATAATAATTTCTCAGTTTATAAAATAATAATATCTCATTTTATAAAATAATAATGTCTCAGTTTATAAATAAAATTAGAACTGAATTGGCAGTATTTTCATTTTAATCCCTCTTACTCAGGGATATATAATTTTGCTTTTATGCCTCTTTACATTAATTAGAAATAGCAATTGCAGCCACAAGACTGAAACTGCCATTACATGTCAACCTCCATGAGTAAGTAGGGCATTGTCTGAATGGAAAATTAACTATTCTTTCCGTTAAAGGAAACACAACAAAACAAAAAGTACTTACTGCTTTTCTTTCACCTTTCCTGTGGATCAAGACAGGATTTCACTCCTGAAAAAGATAAGCTCTAAATTTGTGATAAGACTGTGCATGTTCAAGCATTCTGGTTACAAGCTTCATATCTGTTTCCTACCTATTGTTTCAGGCTGTAGCATGGATGGGTATCACAGCATCTTCTCCCACCAACTACCCTATAAACATCTCTTCAAAGAACCCCACAGCTGTGGTTTTGCCACACTTCCATTTTGCAAAGTCTTCAGGTTGGTTATGCCAGGTCATGCCTGCCATGGAGCTAGGACATGGCCAAGGAGTTTGTGTGGATTTGGGAAACAATCTCTTGGTCCTTGGTACCTAGAAGGCCATTGGACAAATGGCAGAATTTTAGAATTTCTGCCTGTACCCCTCCACAGCTTTGGCCTTAGGTTATCAATTTTTTCTCTTTCAACCATACTTTCTTGAACAGGTCTGGTAGAATGATCCTGCCCATTCCTCAGCATGCTCTGCCTAAACTAGCATATCCAGGACCACCTACAACTCCCTCCTGAAGCACACCTGAGGAGGGCACCAAGCGTCCCAGATGCTCATGATGCTCAGAAGAGAGGTCTGGCACCCCACCCATGCACCCACCTCCACAGGCTAAACTTGGGTGGTTCTTGCACATAATCGAGTCTAGTTACAGCTTCTGTGACAAAAGATTCACATAGTAACACCAGAACAAAAGGCTTGTTTTCAGTAAATTAAGCATTTATGGCAACAAAAACAAAGACGACTTTACATCCATATTAATCTCTCCAACAAATCTGCTCTACCTGAAAGTATTTTGGGGAAGCCTAAGTTCATCCAATAGTTTCAGCATACGTGCCTCTGGGGTTGCCCAAATAATTGACCTTTTTTAACTTCTACACTTGTCAAAATTCTCTGGAGTTGTCTTTTTATAAAGTTCAAGTGAGTTTTTCAGATAAATTGAACAGGCAAAAGTTCATCAAATACTACATATTTTATGGCAGTAGAATGCTATATAAACTTGTCAGTATAAATACTACTTATGCTTATGTGCTGGTATAGGTAGAGATACTTTATATCAATACATAAATAGCTTTTCAATGACTAGAACACAAACATTCACATG